>NC_050581.1:26547818-26847818 GCF_011100635.1 Trichosurus vulpecula
GATGAGAGAGGAATATATTGAGAGAGGGAGATAGGGAGAGATAGAATGGGGTGGATTATCTCACATAAAGGTGGCAAGAGGAAGCAGTTCTGTGGGAGGAGGGGAGAGGGCAGGTGAGGGGGAAATGAGTGAATCTCGCTCTCGTCAAATTTGGCCTGAGGAGGGTATACCATACATACTCAATTGGGTATCTTACCCCACAGGAAAGAAGAGGGAAGAAGGTGAAAAAGGGAGGGGATGATGGAGGGGTGGTAGATGGGGGTGGAGGTAATCAAAAGCAAACACTGTGGAAAGGGGACAGGGTCAAGGGAGAAAATTCAATAAAGGGGGATGGGTTGGGAAGGAGCAAAATATAGTTAGTCCTTCACAACATGAGTATTGTGGAAGGGTTATACATAATGATACGCATGTGGCCTATGTTGAATTGCTTGACTTCTTAGGGAGGGTGGGTGGAAAGGGAAGAGGGGAGAGAATTTGGAACTCAAAGTTTTAAAAACAGAAGTTCAAAAACAAAAATGAAAATCAATGCTGAAAACTAAATATGTTAAATAAATAATTTTTTTATTTTTTATATGCTTTATTTTTTTTATTTATTTAACATATTTCACGAGAGTTTGAGTTACAAATTTTCTCCCCATTTCTACCATCCCCCCCACTCCAAGATGGCGTATATTCTGGTTGCCCTGTTCCCCAGTCAGCCCTCCCCTCTGTCACCCCACTCCCCTCCCATCCCCTTTTCCCTTCCTTTCTTGTAGGGTAAGATAGATTTCTACACCCCATTGTCTGTGTATCTTATTTTCTAGTTGCATGCAAAAACATTTTTGTTTGTTTTTGAACATCTGTTCAAACAACATAGGCCACATGTGTATCATTATGTATATATCTTCCCTTCATCTTCAACTCACCCTTTGTCCGCTCTCCCTCTCTCTCTCTCTGTATATATATATATATATATATATATATATATATATATATATATATATATATATATATATACACCCATATATATACATAAACATATATGTATGCATATTCCCTTCAGCTACCCTAATACTGAGGTCTCATGAATCATACATGTCGTCTTTCCATGTAGGAATGTCAACAAAACAGTTCACCTTTAGTAAGTCCCTTGCAATTTCTTTTTCTTGTTCTTTTTCTTGATTACCTTTTCATGCTTCTCTTGATTCTTGTGTTTGAAAGTCAAATTTTCTATTCAATTCTGGTCTTTTCACTGAGAAAGCTTGAAAGTCCTCTATTTTATTGAAAATCAATATTTTGCCTTGGAGCATGATACTCAGTTTTGCTGGGTAGGTGATTCTTGGTTTTAATCCTAGCTCCATTGACCTGTGGAATATAGTGTTCCAAGCCCTTCGATCTCTTAATTTAGAGGCTGCCAGATCTTGGGTTATTCTGATTATGTTTCCACAATACTCAAATTGTTTCTTTCTGGCTGCTTGCAGTATTTTCTCCTTGATCTGGGAGCTCTGGAATTTGGCAACAATATTCCTGGGAGATTTCTTTTGGGGATCTATTGGGATATTTAAAAAAAATAACAACAAAAAAAAACTTTTGCATATGTGCCATATACTGCAGAGAAAAAGGTATACTCCTTTCTATCCCCATTCGGTTTTCTCCAGAGGTCTATCATATTTTCTACAGTTCTATTCACCTCCTTAACTTCTTTCTAGTTTAGTTTTA
The DNA here is from genome assembly GCF_011100635.1 of Trichosurus vulpecula. Lineage (NCBI taxonomy): Eukaryota > Metazoa > Chordata > Mammalia > Diprotodontia > Phalangeridae > Trichosurus > Trichosurus vulpecula. The sequence goes on from NC_050581.1 coordinate 26,549,517, forward strand.
GGTTAGATTTATCAAGTTCTGAGTGGTAGATATTGCCGTCCCCAACTAGTATAGTTTTGCTGTCTATTTCTTCCTATAACTCCCTTAACATCTCCTCTAAGAATTTGTATGCTATACCACTTGGTGCATATATGTTAAGTAATGATGTACCTTCATTGTCTATGGTGCCTTTTAGCACAACATAGTTCCTTCCTTATCTCTTTTAATTAGATCTACCTTTGCTTTTTCTTTGTCTGAGATTAAGATAGCTACCCCTGTACTTCAGCTAAAGCATAAAATATTCTATTCCAGCCTTTTACCTTTACCCTGTGTATATCCCCCTGATTCAAATGTGTTTCTTGTGAAACAACATATTGTATGTCCATGGTTTTTATTCCATTCTGCTATCTGCCTCCATTTTATGGGAGAGTTCATCCCATTCACAATTATGATTACTATCTGTGTCTTTTTCTCCATCTTATTTCCTCCTTGTTTATGCTTTTATTTCTCTCTTCTCCCTTCTACCCCTCAAAAGGGTTTTGATTTTGACAGACACCTTCCTCAATTTTCACTCCCCAGTGACACTCCTTCCTTCTAACCTCCTTTCTACCCTCCCTTCTAACCCCTCCTCCTCTTTTCTTTCCCCTTTCTCCTCCTACTGCCTGTAGGACAAGTTTGATTTCTATACTTATGAGAGTATGTTATTCTCTCCTTGAACCAAATCTGATGAGAGTAAAGCTCAAACAGAGATCTTCTCCCTCTCTTCCTTCCCTCTACTATAGTATATTTTTGTGCCTCTTCATGTGATGTAATTTACCTTTTCTACCTCCTCCTTAACTGTTCTTCCAGAATAATCCCTTTGTACCCCTTAATTATGTTTTTTATCATCACATCAGTTATTTTATACTGACACCCTCAGTGTACATATATCCCTTTTAATTGTTGTAATAACTGTATCATTCTCAAGATTTACATATATATAAATATATACATATATATGTGTGTGTATATATATACATATATAACATATATGAAACAATATAATCCTGTAAAAGGATGTAAACAATTTGCCCTTATTGAATAACTAGGTTCCCCCCCCCTTGTTTACCTTTGTATGTCTCTCTTGAGTTTTGTATTTGAAGATAAAATTTTCCATTGAGCTCTGGTCCTTTCATCAGGAAGGTCTGGAATTCCCTTATTTCATTGAATATCCATCTCCTTGCCTGAAAAATTATCCTCAATTTTTCAGGGTAGTTGATCCTTGGTTGTAGTTCAATCTCCTGTGCCTTATGTTATATCATATTCTATTCCCTCTGATCTTTTAATGTAGAAACTTCAAGGTCCTGTGTGATCCTGACTGTAGTTCCACGATATTTGAATTGTTTCTTTCTGGCTGCTTGCAATATTTTCTCCTTGACCTGATAATTTTGGAATTTTACTACAATATTCCTTGGAGTTTTCAATTTGGGATCTCTTTCAGGGGGGTGATTGGCGGATTCTTTTGATGACTATTTTACCCTCTGGTTCTATGACCTCACCGTAGTTTTCCATGATGATTTCTTGGAATATATTGTCCAGGCTCTTTTTTTCATCATGGCTTTTCAGTAGATCAATAATTCTTAGATTATCTCTCCTGGATCTATTTTCCAGGTCAGTTGTTTTTCCAATGAGATATTTCATGTTTTCTTCTATTTTTTTCATTCTTTAGATTTTGTTTTACTGATTCATGATGCCTCATAGAGTCATTAGCTTCTACTTGCCCAATTCTAATTTTTAATGAATTGTTTTCTTCATTCAGCTTCTGTACCTTCTTTTCCATTTGGCTAATTTTACTTTTCAAGGAGTTATTTTCTTATACTATATTCTGTACCTCCTTAACCATTTCACCAATTTTACTTTTTAAATATTTGTTCTCATCAATGATTTTTCTTTCCGTTTTTTCTTTTACCTCTCTAATCTGATTTTTAAAATCCTCCTTGAGGTCTTCTAGGAATGCTTTTTGGCTTGAAACCAGTTCACATTCCCTTTTGAGGTTTCAGATGTGGGTATAGTGTCAATGCTGTCCTCTTCTGAATTGGTATTTTGATCTTTCCTGTCTCCATAATAAGAATCAATAGTCTTTGTTTTTCTAGATTGTTTCTTCATGGTGGTTGTCTTTTTCCTTACTTTTAGAGTGGATCTCTGCTTCTGGGGCCCAGGGGATTCTGTCCCAAGCTTCTTGTGCTGGGAACTGGGGGCTTAGTTACTAGCTTTGTGTGCTGTGGCCTCTGGTTTTGTCAGTTAGAGGCTATACAATGCTGCCACTCACCTGGTGCTGATCTGGAGCTGGTTTGTGTGCCAAGGTTGAGGCCAAGTGGATGTCTTTCTGAGTTCCCCTGGGTTACACTGAAGCTCCTAGTGTGAGGTATGGGGGAAAGGTGCCCTGGCTGCTGGAAGTCTCCTCTTCCCCTAGGGCTGCAGTACAGCACAGGTAATCTCAGCAGTTGTCTGCGCTATTGTCTTCCACTTTCCCTGGCTGTGCAAAGGCTTGCCTAGGGTCCTGTTGTTTACCCTTGAGGTTTCCCCCCAGGGCTCAGGAACTCCTGCTGGTCTGCTGAGGTGGGGCCTGTTGGGGTACCTGTTTTCCTACACTAGTCTCCTTCTACCACCACAAGAGGGACCTGTCTCTCCAGCCTCCTGAGCTAACAGGCTAGTGAAGCCCTACTTCTGGCTTCTTTATTCCATGATTTCTCCCAGGGCAATATGCTCTGGGTGAGGAAGGGAGGGATGAAAGCCTGGTCATCATTGCTCCCAGAAGTTCAAGAAGGCGAGTTTCAAACCTTTAGATTGGGCTGAAAGCCTCAGGAGTAGCTGCTGCCACAGCCACAGGCCCTACGCTGCTGTCTCACATAACTCTGACAGGCTCAAGTCCTGGGCTGAGAGGCTTGGGGATCACCACCATAACAGGCAATTCCACTCTGGTTCTGCTGCTGCTCCCGCTCTGGTATGGTTTAGTTCCATGCACCCAGTGCTCTCCCACCACGGGCTGCACCCATCTCTGCACTGCTCCTGTTCTGGTGTGGCTGCATACAGTTCCATGTGCCCAGTGCTCTCCCAGCCCACAGATCCATGCTGTCCACCCAGTGGACTCTCCTGGCTTGGAAATCTGCCAGGGAGATTTACAACAGTCTAGTGGTTTCTACCTCTTTCAAAAATGCTCAGATTCATCATTTTAGAGGTATCTGACAGAATTTGTAAGAGATCTCCCATAAGCCCCTGTTTTCACACCACCATCTTTGCTCTGCTTCCCAACAATCTCACTTTAATTAAACACACACACACACACACACAAACACACACACACACACACATACACACATATATATCATTCATTTAGTTGAGGGGAAAAAGTCAGCACCCTGAAATTCATAGGAAAAAAATAGAAATTATACACAGAAATTATATAAACAGAGCAAATAACACAAATTAGCAGACTTGGCTTCTGTCTGTCCATAGCAATACATACATACTTACCAGAGAGAGAAGCACCAACATCTGGGTTTTCAAAGCTGGGAGGCTCCTTAACAACTACCCAGAGTGTCTCATCTGGACAAATCACATGAATACTCTTCCAATGAGTGCACCCCAAAACAAAATGCTATCATCTGAGTATATATATCTATATCTATATATCTATATCTATATCTAGATATATACATATAGATATATGTATGTATGTATATACTTCTTCAGGGTCAGAGGGCGTTACAACCATGTGACTCAAACTCATGTGACTTAGGCTTTCTTGTGACTTAAGCAGGTCATCAAAGACTCTTGATTCAATCAAAGACTCAATTAAAGGCACTTGATTGCCTTAGTGCTGAGAAGTACTCCAAAAGAAAAAACATTCCAAAGTCCCACTTTGCTTGCCATTACACTATCTAGTGAATAACAGTAATATATGTCTAAGCCTATGAGATCAAGGTTTGATATTGAGAGAAAATAAAACTTATGGGAAAATAATTTTTTTCTGGTTTTTATAAACCAGGGTGAGAGCTCAGAAACTATTTTTTTTAACAAGGGAGAGTTTATACTTTTGTAAATTAATCAGAACATACTCCTAGATTGTTTTTGAAACCATTATAAGTGAATTAATAAGTTATTGGGTAAAATAGCAGATTGAGGAATGGAGAGTTGCTATGTTTGACAAAATTGCCATAGATGGGGAGTAACAAAGTCCATGCTACCCATGAATAAATATATAAAAAATTATACAAAATAACATCAAGAGTGAGAGAGAACCATTGCTGTTTGTTCTTCCTTTTTGAAGAGGACCATGACATCAGGAAGATGATACCATGACTTGCAAGTGAATTGGATTTAAGTGAAGGAGGGCTGTGTAAAGTCCCCAGACTCACTTTCTCTTCCAGAGCCATCTGGGTCCAGTGGCCAGATATAGATGAGGATGACTGGAGATGTCCCTGGATGCAGTGGGAGACCATGGCTTTTTTTTAAGCTAAAGTCTTTCCCAAGTTGCAGTTTGGTTGAGGCAATGCCCATTCAGTGATTTAGGCTAGGTAAGAAAGGAGGCAAAGCATGGCCTCTTTTATCTAATTAAAAAGAAATTCAATCTGGGAGGGGAAGACCCTCAAGGTTTCTGGCCAGAACAGAAACCATTGCTGCTTACAGTCACTCCAAACCAATCAGGGCCTAACCAATGACCAAGGAAGGCTTGGCTTTGGACCTAACAACTAACAACTGAGAGGAACAGGAAATGGTCATGTAAGAGGTGCCATCTGATTTGTGCTTTGAAAGAAACTAGGGATTCTATGAGGTGGAAATGAGGAAGCATTGCATTCCGGAAATGGTGGACCATCTGTACAAAATTATGGGAATGGAAACTTAGACATGTTTTATAGTGAATATCAATAGATTATAGATCAATTTGATTGAAATGGAGAGTGCATTGAGGGGTAATGATTTGAAGCCTGGAAAGACAGGCAGCAATCATATTGTAAAGGTTTTTAAGAAGGGTAGGCTAAGGACTATTTATTTGATCCTAGAAGCAATAGGGAGCCACTGAAGAGTTTTTGAAATAGACAGATCTGTCTTGAGAAATATCAGTTTGTCAGCTTTGTGTTGACTAGAGCTGAGGTGCCAAACATATGGCTTGTGGGCCGAATGTAGTGCTCAACTCTCCTGACTATTGTCCAAACCAGATTAAAATGCAATTGGTCAATATTTAATAAAATAAATAAAATAAAACAAAATATTTTAAAATAAAAATAAAATAAAACATAGATAATATTGCACTTCAAAACTAAATCAATATATATCCCACTGGGATCCTTATATGTGGATTAGTGGCCTTTGTTTCTGTTTCAGTTTGAGACCACTGGATTAGAGAAAAGAAAGATTGGAAGCAGGGGAACATGTAGGAGACTATTGCAGTAGTTCATGTGAGAGGATAGAAGGCATATATTAGGTTGTGTAAGTGCAGAGAAAGAGAAGGTTTTGAGAGATGTCATGGAGATAGAATTGGCAAGAATTGGCAAATGAGCAGAAATAGGATGTGTGAGAGAGGGAAGAGTCACTAGGGAAGCTTTTGCTAAGGTTTATTAAAAGTATGAAGTTCCTTCTTAAAGTTCAAACACACCCCTTTCATACCCTCATAACTTGAGAATGAAGTATCATAAGTACCTGGGGTGAATTGGTGGGAGTGAAATCCAGAAAATCCACTGACAAACAACAATGTTGAATCCTCAAAAAAAAGTTACCTGAGAAAGGCTAATTCCAAAGGTACAATAGAGAGACATAGTAGTGGACAGGGGCTTGGTAAGACTGCTAAACTGACTACACAGCACAGGAGAATCCCTCTCCCCTAGCCAAGTGTTCATATAATTGGCAACTACTTTGCTCTGGCTTGAATGTACTTTTTTTCATCAGACAAAGGCATCCCAACGTCAATATGCCATCTGCTCCTTGTCCTCAGGAATGACACTTATTCAGTTCTTACCTTTAGAATCTGCTTTTCTTGATGAGATAAACAATATGTTTGTGGCAACAGAGATGCTGTGTGGCTTAGCAGAGAAATGATGTTTTATGAAGTGCCATCCTGTGCAGCCATCTGCAGAGAATCATATTTGGCCATCCTTGGCAACTGTTCCATTAATCCCAGGGTTAGCATTTCATCCAGGGAGAATTGTCAATCTTTATCAGGTGGAGGAAAAGCATCTTTTGCTTCAGAAGCCTACCCTTTCTCCTGATGAAGCAAAGGCCATCTATTATGGAATATTATGGAATAGCTTGTGGATGAAGGTCAGATTTTCTTGTGATTTAATCTTTCTGTAGGAATCTATTCCAATTTGTATGGGCTGGTGTCAGATGAAACAAGTGTGTGTGTGTGTGTGTGAGTGTGTGTGTGAGTGTGTGTGTGTGTGTATACAAACAATGATTCATCTAGCTTCCTTTTCCCCAATTTATTCCAGGACAAAATTAGATTGAAAGGTTGTGGAGGGGGAAGGGAACATAAATAACAATGGAAAAAAGAACTATACTTGGATTAAATAATAGCCTCTCTTTAGGGAAGAAATGTAATTAATAATAGTAATAGCTAACATTTATATAGCACTTACTGTTTGCCAGGTAAATAGTACTAGGAATTTTACAATTATTTTCTCATTTGATCCTCACAACAACCCTGGGAAGTAGATGCTACTATTATCCCCATTTTACTGAGGAGGATACCAAGGTTGAGTAACTTGCCCAGGATCACACAACTACTAAATGTCTGAAATTAGATTTGAACTCAGGTCTTTCTGACCCTAGACTGGGTACTCTATCCACTGTGCCACCAAGTTGCCCTAAAGAGTGTCATGAGATAAGATGAAGAAATTAGAAATAGATTAGAGACATTTTCTTGAAATCATTTTCTCACTCATATATCAACATTCAGGACTTTTATTAGTAATGCAGAAGACGACAATGGCCTTGAATAAAATTAGTGAAAGGGAACATCAGATAGAGACCTCACTGCAGAATTTATGCTCCAATGACTTTTCCCTTTGGTAAGGTCTTGGTATTACTGATTTTCATTGATTCTTGCGAAATAATTTAGTTGACGACAGAATTTTCATTTTTGTTCCTAGCCAAGTTCAGGTGACCTCTATATGAAGCCTTTTCTAATTCCTCTAGTTCTTAGCACTGCAACCCTCTTGAAATTATTTTGCATAATTTTATATTTACTTGAATATTGTAACCCCTTTTCCTCACCCTCCCCAACCTGAATGTAAGCTCTTGTGTCCTGTTCCCCACCCCAAGCATATTGTTTTGTACATAACAAGCACTTAATAAATATTTATTGAATTGGTTAGGTGAAATAAGCTTTAAAATAAGCATTTATTAAACTCTGTGCTGAGCACTTTACAAATATCATCTCATTTGACCTTTAAGGGAGTGAAGTAAAGAGAATATCTCAACTGGTGCATCTTATTTCAAGAGAAAAGGCAACAAATTTGTGTCTTTATGATGATTATTTTTCATTTATGTTTTTATATTGTTTCATCCCTATTTGTTGTCTTTTTTTAACCACATTGTAACTTTTTTGTGGTAGTTGGTTATCTCTTTATAACTATCCATAGTACATGGCAGTGTTCTCCACACACTAAATACCTAAATGTGAAGAAGATAATGATAAATGTGGAAATGAATAATGAATAGATAGTCTCAGTGCTCTTTGCTAGCATTCAGTATCACGTGGAAGGCTGTCATTTGAAACTATCTCTATAGAAGAGCAAAAAGAACAAACAAATAAAAATGAAAGGGAACATCTGGGTTTTTTTTGTTTGTTTGTTTTGTTTTGTTTTTAAGAGGAAGTGACAGAGGAAAAGCTTAGCAGTAAGAATGTGCTCTAACTGTGAATAACCAAACTCAAGGGAAAGATTTTGACAAATACAACAGGCTCCGCTTCTGAGAACTCAGTTTGTGTAGCAAATGGATTTGGTAATTGGAATTTTTGGTTTTTTCCTTCCCTATGGGAAAAGTATGGATGAGAGTTAATTAATATAGTAAAATTGTCTAGGGCCCACAAGTTATGTCGTATTATAGCGACCCAGATTATGTTCTTTTTTCTCATTTGTACCATGTGCCTTTCAGAGATCTTTCCTGACACATTTTTGAGACCCTTCCTTAATGGGAAAAGTCCATTAGGGGCTGCCCTCAATGGAATGGTCCATGGGACAGATTTTAACAGTATCAACCATGTCATGGAGGACTATATGCTCATTCATGTGATCTATTTGTCAAAGGCTATCATCAAACAGAAAAAGGAGATGGACTTGAGTCTCTAGCATTTTTTTGTTTGCCTTCTCAGATTAAATTCCATCGAACATATATTTTAAAATTAACTAGTATTTATGGGAGCGGATTTAGACCTTTTGGATGAGTCAGATCTTTCTAGAGATTATGAAGATAAAGACCACAATTTTTTACTCCATTTTATAAGTTTGGAACCAAGAATATTTATTTAAAGGATAAACACATTAATCCAGATCATCACTGGAGCAGATTTTTGTTCTCCAGCAGTACTCCAAGATCTATGGGATCACTCATACTTAGGTCTGATCCTAAGAGAAGGGCTGACCCCCAACAGGTCAGTTATCTTTTGGCTCATTCTCCTCTTCCCCTGAGTTAATCCATGATCTCTAAAATAAAATAGAATTATGACTTACGTCTAAGCTTTCCCTAAAGTAGGCAATAGGCTCACCAATTCTCATGTAGGCCAATATGAGTATTAGGCTTGGAGCAGCCTTTATTTGACCGACTACAGCAAAGGTAAAAGATGCGAAGTGCTCACATTCACCCATGAACAAATAAACAAAGGGCACTCAATAGCCAATTGTATTTACTCATTAGACTTCCTTCAGAAGGTAAAGCCACTTTGAGGGACTATTGAACAAATATTTCCTATTCTCAGACCTTCCTAGGAGTGTAATGGGGGTGTAATGTGTAATGACACATGTGCAGACCCTATCAGTTTGCTAAGGTGGTGTCCTCTATGTGGAAGGCACTAGAGATCTATATCCAGGAGAGTATTCTTGGATATCGCATGCTGACCCACCTCATGGTTGGGAAAAGCCTTTTTTCACTGGCTACATAGCCGCAATTGTCTCGGTCTTTAAAACAATCAGATTCAACAAGGGCAAGGCCTTTTGGCAGCATTCACGTCCAAGAGAGAAGGCTACTACTTCATACAGTCTATAGCAAGAAAAGAGGGCACTGCAGAGAATAGAAACTGCAGAGGCAGCCACTGTGGCATGTGACTAGAGTGCTAGGATTAAAGTCAAGAAGATCTGAGTTCAAATCCATCTTCAGACATTGGGACAAGTCATTTAATCTCCATCTGTTTTAGTTTCCTTAACTGTAGAATGGAGATCATAATAGCACCTAACTCATACAATTGTTGTGAGGATCAATAATTCAAAGAACTCTTAGCATAGTGCCTAGCACATAGTAAGAACTTAATAAATGCTTATTTGGGGCACCTAGATGGTGCAGTGAGTAGAACACCGGCTCTGGAATCAAGAGGACCTGAGTTCAAATCTGGCCTCAGACACTTGACATACTTACTAGCTGTGTAACCTTGGGCAAGTCACTTAACCTCAATTGCCCTTCCTTCCCCCAAGAACCACCCCCCCAAAACCAACCAAGCAAACAAAAAATGCTTATTCTATTCCATCCTTCCTTCTATCTTCTCTTTTCTTCCTACCCTCACATACCCTCAAAGAAACAAGCTTAGGTCTTTGGCTTTTTAATTCCTGTACCAGATGCTCCCATCACAGATTATGGAATCATAGATTTAGAGCTGAAAAGGACTTTCAAAGCTATTTAGTCCAATATCCTCTTTTTACAGATGAGGAACCTGATGTCCAAATAAATTAAATAGTTTGCTCAAGGTCACACAGATACACCATACACACACACATCCTAAGTGGCAGATATGCTGTTCAAACTCATTTTCCTGTTAATCAAAGTATTCTCACAGTGTCTGAAAAGTGTTGTTCATGAGAACAGACCCCAACATCTGAAAAAGGGTTTTTTTAAAATTTATTTGGTCATTTGATAGAAGAGAGCAAAATGGAAAGGGTGTGGATCCTTCTCATACAGATTCTGGAAGGCTTACATTATATAGGATTTAGAAATGGGCACCTGCACACGATCACTGGATCACTACTTTGTTGTGGCAGAGGGGCTTGTGTAGTCCAATGCAATTCTGATCTATGTCATGCAGAGTTACTGAAGATGAATAGATCATAATGGAGAGTTTGGACAAAAGGTGATCTATTGGAGAAGGAAATGACAAACTGCTCCAGCATCTTTACCAAGAAATTCCAAAACAGGGTCACTAAGAGTCAGACATGACTGAATGACTGAACAACAACAACAACACTGGCATACAATTAAACAATTTTGCCTAGAAGGCAATTTTGGATCAAGATTGACTGAGAAGAATATCAGTAAATGTAAATATTCAATAAAATTTGGGTGAAGCCAAAACACAAGGAAAAGCCTAAACAATTTTGGATTGCTCAGAAGAAGACCTCGGTGTCAGGAATCAAAACATAAACATTTTAGGTGGATCTAGAACCTGAGGGAGCCCAAACTTCCTATAGCACGGATTTAGGCCCTCAGGTACGTGGCTGGTGGGGATTTCCTTCCTTGTTCAACAGGCATTTCATTAGGCAAATATCCCTCTAGTAGACTGATCTCAACTCTAGAACTCAGGAAATTCCAGAATTTTTGGAACTTCTTCAGTTTGAGAACTCTAGTTTCTGACCTATGCTTAAATGAAGAAACAGAAAATCAGAAAGAGGAAAGAAACCTCAACTTGGATGTCCATAAACTTTTCTCTAAGGCTAACCTGGACCAATGCAGGGTATTTGATATGCACTTTTGCAAATTGCCATTTTCTTCTCCTAGGTTGTAAGAACTCCTTCATCCATCAGTACTTACCACTCCACATTAGTGCATTCCAATCTCTAAGTCCAAGGGAAAAGAATCATGAAAAAAGAAACTATGGGTAAGCTTGGCTGAAGGAGCCTGCTCCTATAGGAATACATTCTCCTAAGCCTCAGTAAAATGTCAGTGTACAAGTCTATCTCCACGGAAAGTACCTGGCACATGCCTGCATTGAGGTCCTCACCTTATAATCTCATCAAGTTGATTGCCACAGTTAGGGGGAAAATCTCATCAGAATGATCAGTGGATCCCTTGATCAAACGCTTGTTCTATCCTGATAACCATAAGTTCAATGACAAACTCGTTTGGAATAGAAATTGAGATGAGATCTTGCTCCAACTCTATTTATTCCATCTTGGCTTTTCTGTTCCAGTTAAGTTTCTTGTCTAACATCAAGATTATAGACAATGATCCCAATTCAATTTTTCCTCATAAGAAGGAAGCCACAGTGAGCAAACCGACAATTTCTCAAAGAAACATGATAATTAAAAAAAAAATATGATCAAATCAAAGTTTGACTTCACCTGGAGAAAGAGATTAGAGAATGACCACAAAACAGCTGTAAGGGTAATATCTCCATGATGTTAAACCTCTAGATAGAAATTCTAGAGTGAAAGAAGTTGACTTTTATACTTTTCTTACTTTTCATGCTCCCTTAAATGAATAAATATTTAGATTATTCTAGGGTAAAAATCTAGATGATTTCTGGGAAATCTCTAAACTTTGGGAAAGTTATGGCATTATAGGGATCCTTCTAATGGTGCTTAGGAATACTTAATTCAAATCCTTGAAGTAGTCTAATGGTTAATTTTAAACAAACAAACTAGGAAGTACATATTCGTATATATATATTAGCTCAAAAGGATTGAGTACTATATTAATAACTCTATGATGGGTATCAATTACTTCTGTAGAAACCAATTAGCTTCATCATATTCCGAGGCCTATAAAATCCTACTTAGGAACTTTCTAAATACATACACATACACACATGTATACATGTGTATATGTATACATACATATACGTATGTGTATATGTTTATATACATACATGCATACCCATATGTATATTTGTATTTGTATACATGCATATGCATACATATATACATATACATATGTGTATGCATATGCATGCATACACATATACATTATATATACAAACACACATATGCATATATTATACATATACATATACATACACACACACACATACACGTATATATACTACTCTCCATCATGGAAACCAGAGAGAGATTCAATATGGATCATGAAAATCAAGTAAACATCTATTAAGCATCTGTTATGTATCAGAAATTATGTTAGGGGATACAGAGATAAAATTTTCCAAAAAAATTTTTATCCAGTTATATATAAAAACAACTTTTAACATTTAAAAAAATTTTTAGTTTGAAATTCCCTCCCTCCCTGCATACTCTCTCTCCTCATTGAGAAGGCAATTTTATATAGGTGGTACATAAGCAGTCATATAAAACATATTTCCTTATTAGTAATGTTCTGAAAGAAAACATAGACCAAACCCCCCCAAAATACAAAACTAAAACACCCCAAGAAAAATAAAGTAAACAAAAAAAACATGCTACAATTAGCATTTAGACTCATCCAGTTCTTTCTCTGGAGATGGATAGCTTTTACATCGTAAGTCTTTTGGAATTGTCTTGGATTATCATATTGCTAAGAATAACTAAGTCACTCACAACTGATCATTGTGCAATATCACTGTTACTGTGCACACTGCTCTTTTGGTTCTGCTCAGTTCACTTTGCATTGGTTCAGGTAAGTCTTTGCACATTTTTCAGATAGCCTTCTACTCATCATTTCTCTTAATAGTACAATAGTATTCCATCATGATCATTTACCATGACTTAGCCATTCCCCAATAGATGGGCATCTGCTCAGCTTTCATTTTTTGCCACCACTAAAGGACCTGCAATACATATTTTTTCCATACAAGCCCTTTTACTTTGTTTTGCTTTGTTTTGTATCTCTTTGGTATACAAATCTACTAGTGATATTGCTGGATGGAAGGGTATGCATGGTTTTATAAAACATATGCCCTTTAGGTATGGTTCCAAATCTCTGTACAGAATGATTGAATCAGTTCACAACTCCCCCAATAGTGCATTAGTGTCTCAATTTCCCCACATCCCCTCCAACATTTGTCATTTTCCTTTTCTGTCATATTAGCCAATCTGAAGGTACCTTAGAATTATTATAATTTGCACTTTTCTAATCAAAAGTGAGTTAGAGGAATTTTTTCATATTACTTTAGATAGCTTTGATTACTGAAAATTGCCTGCTCATATCCTTTGGCCACTTATGAATTGGGGAATGGCTCTTAATTCTTTTTTTTTTTTTTATAAATTTGACTTAGTTCTCTATATATTTGAGAAGTAAGACTCTATCAGAGAAACTTGCTTCAAGATTTTTTTCACAGTATGATTACTAACTGTATTTTCCTCCATCCCATTTTAACCATATTTATCCTTTCTCCTTTCACCCTGTCCATCTTCAAAAGTATTTTGTTCTGACTATTGCCTCCCCCAATCTACTCTCCCTCTTTTCACCCATCCCCTCTCCCTTATTCCCTTCCCCTCCTACTTTCCTGTAGGGTAAAAGAGATTTCCATAACCAACTGAATGTGCAAGATTTTCTGTCTTTGAACCAGTACTGATGTGAGTAAGGTTCAAGTGCTGTCTTCTACCTCCTCCATTGTAAAAGCTCTTTTGTGCCTCTTTTATGTGAGATAATTTGCCCCATTCCGTCTTTTCTTAACCTTTCTGCCAGTACATTTCTCTTTCTCATTCTTTAATTTCATTCTTTTAGAGGTAATCCTATCATATTTAACTCATACCAGTGCTCGCTGTCTATGTATATTCTTTTTAACTGCCCAAATAATGAGAATTTTCTTAGGAGTTATAAGTATCATTTTACTATGTTAAATAGTTTAACCTTACTAAATTCCTTATGACTTCTCTTTCCTGTTCATCTCTTTATGCTTCTCTTGAATATTGTATTTGAAAGTCAAGTTTTCTATTCAGTTCTGGTCTTTTTCATCAGGAATGCTTGAAAGTCCTCTTTCATTGAATATCCAATATTTTCTCCTGAAGGATTATGCTCAGTTTTGCTGGGTAGATGATTATTAGTTATAATCCTAGTGTCTTTGCCCTCTGGAATGTCATATTTCAAGCCCTCTGATTCTTTACTGTAGAAGCACCTAAATCTTCAGGATGTATGAATTGTTTCTTTCTGGCTGCTTACAATATTTTCTCTTTGACCTGTGAGCTTTGGAATGTGGGTATAATACTCCTAGGTGTTTTCTTTTGGAATCTCTTTCAGGAGGTGATTGGTGGATTCTTTCTTTTTCTATTTTACTCTCTGGTTCTAGAACAACAGGACAGTTTTCCTTGATATTTTTTTGAAAGAATGTCTCAGTTCTTTTTTTGATCATGGCTTTCAGGTAGCTCAATATTTCTTAAATTATTCTCCTTGATCTATTTTCTAGGTTAGTTTTTTTTCCAATGAGATATTCAGTGTTTTCTTCAATTTTTTTTCATTCTTTTGATTTGATTTGATTTTTTTGGCTTCTTGATGCCCACTGGTGCCATTAGGTTTCATTTGTCCAATTCTAATTTTTAAAGAATTATTTTCTCAGCATTTGTACCTTTTTTCCCATTTGGCCAATGCTGCTTTTTAATGAGTTCCTCTTTTCAGTGAATTTTTGTACTTCTTTTTCCATTTGTCCAATTCTGCTTTCTGAGGTATTTTTCTCATCTTTTGATTTTTGTATTGCTTTTACCATTTGGCCTATTTTTTTAGCTTATTTATTTTTAGTTTTCAGCATTCAGTTCCAAAAATTTTAAATTTTCTCCTCCTCCCCCCCTCCTCCCTCCCCAAGATGGCCCGCAATCTGATACAGGCTCTACATATGCAATTCTATTAAACATATTTTCACATTAGTCATGTTGTATAGCAGAATTGTAAAGAATGAGAGAAAACATGAGAAAGAAAAAACAAAACAAAAGAAAAAAAGAAAATAGTCTGCTTCACTCTGCATTCAGACTCCATAGTTGTTTCTCTGGATATGGATGGCATTTTCCATCATGAGTCCTTTGGAATTGTTTTAGGTCCTTGCATTGCTGAGAAGGGCTAAGTCTATCAAAATCAGTAATTGTGCATTATGGCTGTTATTGTGTATAATGTTCTTCTGGTTCTGCTCCCTTCACCCAACATCAGTTCATATAAGTCTTCCCAGGTGTTCCTGAAGCCTTCCTGTTCATCATTTCTTATAGCACAATAATATTCCATTACATTCATATACTACAACTTGTTTAGCCATTCCCCAATTGATGGGCATCCCCTCAATTTCCAGTTCTCAGCCACTACAAAGAGAGCTACTATAAATATTTTTATACATGTGAGTCCTTTTCCCATTTTTATGTCTCTTTGGTATACAGCTCTAGAAGCATTATTGCTGGGTCAAACGGCATGCACGTGTTTATAGCCTGTTGGGCATAGTTCCAAATTGCTCTCCAGAATGGTTGGATCAGCTCACACCTCCTCTAGCAATGAATTAGTGTTCCAACTTTCCCACATGTTCTCCAACATTTGTCATTTTCCAGTTTGGTCATGTTAGCCATTCTGATAGGTGTGATGTGGTATCTCACAGTTGTTTTGATTTGCATGTCTCTAATCAATAGTGATTTAGAGCATTTCTTCATATGACTATAGATAGCTTCATTTCTTCCTCTGAAAACTGCCTGTTCTTATCATTTTCCATATATCAATTGGGGAATGACGTATATTCTTGCAAATTTGACTCAGTTATCTATATATTTTAGATTATCAGAGACATTAACTGTAAAAATTCTTTCCCAGGTTTCTGCTGACCTCCTAATCTTGGTTGTATTGGTTTTGTTTGTGCAAATACTTTTCAGTTTAATGTAATCAAAATTATCCATTTTTCATTTCTTAATGCTCTCTATCTCTTGTTGTGTCATGAATTCTTCCCTTTCCCATAAATATGATAGGTAAACTATTCCTTGCTCTCCCAAACTGCTTATAGTATCAGCCTTTATTCTTAATCATGAACCCATTTTGACTTTATTTGTTTATGCCCAGTTTCTGCCATACTATTTTCCAGTTTTCCCAGCAGTTCTTGTGAAATAGTGAATTCTTAAACCAGAACCTGGAATCTTTGGGTTCATCAAAGAGTAGATTGCTACAGTCATTGACTGCGGCATCTTGTGTACCTAATCTAGTCCACTGATCTTCCACTGTATTTCTTAGCCAGTACCAAGTACTTTTGATGACTGCTGCTTTATAGTACAGTTTAATATCTGGTATGGCTAGGCCACCTTCCCTAGCATTTCTTTTCATTAATCCCCTTGATATTCTGGACCTTTTCTTCTTCCAGATGAATTTTGTTGTTATTTTCTGTAGCTCTGTAAAATAATTTTTGATAGTTTGATTGTTATGGAACTGAATAAGTAAATTAATTTAGGTAAAATCATCATTTTTATTATATTAGCTTGGCCTAATCATGAGTGATTGACATTTTTCCAATTATTCAGATCTTACTTCATTTGTATGAAAAGTGTTTAGTAATTATGTTCATATAGTTCCTGGGTTTATTTTGGCATGTAGACTCCCAAATATTTTATAATGTCTACAGTAACTTTAAATGGAATTTCTCTTTCTATCTCTTGCTGTTGGACTTTGTTGATAATATATAGAAATACAGATGATTTATGTGGGTTCATTTTATATCCTGCAACTTTGCTAAAGTTGTTCATTATTTCAAGTAGTTTTTTACTTGATTCTCTAGGATTCTCTAAGTATATCATCATGTCATCTGCAAAGAGTGATAGCTTAGTTTCTTCTTTGCCTATTCTAATTCCTTCAATTTATTTTTCTTCTCTTATTGCTAAACCTAACATTTCTAGTACCAATTTTAATAATAGGGGTGATAATGGACATCTTTGTTTCACCTCCAATCTTATTGGGAATGCGTCTAGCTTAACCCCATTACATATAATGCTTGCTGATGGTTTTGGGTAGATGCTACTTATTTTAAGGAAGGCTCCATTTATTCCTATAATCTCTAGTGTTTTTAATAGGTGTTGTGTTTTGTCACAACCTTTTGCTGCATCTTTTGAGATAATCTGTTAGTTTTATGGTTGATATGATCAATTATGCTGATTGTTTTCCTAATATTGAACCAGCCCTGCATTCCTTGTATAAATCCTATCTGATCAAAGCATATTGTTCTAGTGATAAGTTGCTGTAGTCTTTTTGCTAATATTTTATTTAAAATTTTTGCATCTATATTAATTAGGGAAATTGATGTATAATTTTCTTTATCTGTATTGGCTTTTACTTGTTTAGGTATCATTATCATATTTGTATCATAAAAAGAATTTGGTAAGACTCCTTCACCGGTTTTCCCAAATAGTCTATACAGTATTAGAATTAATTGTTCTTTAAATGTTTTTGATAGAATTTACTTGCAAATCCATCTGGTCCTGGAGATTTTTTCCTAGGGAGTTCATAGATGGCTTCTTGTTCAATTTTTTTTTTCTGAGTTGGGGTTATTTAAGCATTTTACTTCCTCTTCTGTTAATCTGGGCAATTTATATTTTTGTAAATACTCATGCATTTCACTAAGGTTGTTAAATTTATGGGCATGCAATTGGGCAAAATAATTCCTAGTTATTGTTTTAATTTCTTCTTCATTCATGGTGTATTCAACCTTTTCATTTTTGATATTGGTAGTTTGGGTTTCTTCTTTCTTTTTTTTTCAAATCAAATTAACCAAAGGTTTATCAATTTTATTGGTCTTTTCATAAAACCAGCTCTTACTTTTATTTATTCATTCAATAGTTTTCTTAATTTCAATTTTATTAATCTCTCCTTTGGTTTTCAGTATTTCTAATTTGGTATTTAATTGAGAATTTCTAATTTTTCTTTTTCTAGCTTTTTTAAGTGCACGCCCAATTCATTGATCTCCTCTTTTCTATTTTATTCATGTAAGCATTCAGAGATATAAAACTTCCCTTAAAAACTACTTTCTCTGCATCCCATAAGTTTTGGTATGTTGTTTCATTATTGTCATTCTCTTGAATGAAATTATCAATTGTTTCTATGGTTTGTTTTTTGAACTACTCATTCCTTAGTATTAGATTTTTTAGTTTCCAATTAATTTTTAGTCTATCTTTCCATGTTCCTTTATGACAAATAATTTTTATTGCATCATGATCTGAAAAGCATGCATTTAATATTTCTGCCTTTCTGCACTGGACCGCGAGGTTTCTATGTTCTGGTACATGGTCAATTTTTGTGTATGTGCGCCATGTACCACTGAGAAAAAGGTATATCCCCTTCTATCCCCATTCAATCTTCTCCAGGGTTCTACTGGATTCAGTTTTTCTAAAATTCTATTCACCTCCTTAACTACTTTCTTTTTTTTAAATTTTTTTTTAAATTTAAATTTATTTATTTAACATATTTAGTTTTCAGCATTGATTTTCACAAGAGTTTGAATTACAAATTTTCTCCCCACTTCTACCTCCCCCCCACTCCAGGATGGCATATATTCTGGTTGCCCTGTTCCCTAGTCAGCCCTCCCCTCTGTCACCCCACTCCCCTCCCATCCCCTTTTCCCTTCCTTTCTCATAGGGCAAGATAAATTTCTACACCCCATTGCCTGTGTATCTTATTTTCTAGTTGCATGCAAAAACTTTTTTTTTTGTTTTTGAACATCTGTTTTTAAAACGTTGAGTTCCAAATTCTCTCTCCTCTTCCCTTCCCACCCACCCTCCCTAAGAAGTCAAGCAATTCAACATAGGCCACATGCGTATCATTATGTATAACCCTTCCACAATACTCATGTTATGAAAGACTAACTATATTTTGCTCCTTCCCAACCCATCCCGCTTTATTGAATTTTCTCCCTTGACCCTGTCCCCTTTCTAAAGGGTTTGTTTTTGATTACCTCCACCCCCATCTGCCCTCCCCTCCATCATCCCCCTCTTTTGTTTTTATCTTCCTCCCTCTTCTTTCCTGTGGGGTAAGATACCCAATTGAGTATGTATGGTATTCCCTCCTCAGGCCAAATCTGAAGAGAGCAAGGTTCACTCATTCTCTCCTCACCTGCCCTCTCCCTTCCTCCCACAGAACTGCTTCTTCTTGTCACCTTTATGTGAGATAATCCACCCCATTCTATCTCTCCCTATCTCTGTCTCTCAGTATGTTCCTCTCTCATCCCTTAATTTGATTTTATTTCTTTTAGATATCTTCCCTTCATCTTCAACTCACCCTTTGTCTGCTCTCTCTCTCTGTTATATATATATATATATATATATATATATATATATATATATATACACACACACACACACACACACACACACACACACACATATATATAAATATATATAGATATATATAAATATATATAGATATAATAAATTATATATATACACACATAGATATATACATACATACACATTCACTTATATATATACATACACACACACACACACACACACACACACACATATATATATATATATATATATATATATATATATATATTCCCTTCAGCTACCCTAATACTGAGGTCTCATGAATCATACATGTCATCTTTCCATGTAGGAATGTAAACAAAACAGTTCAACTTTAGTAAGTCCCTTGCAATTTCTTTTTCTTGATTACCTTTTCATGCTTCTCTTGATTCTTGTGTTTGAAAGTCAAATTTTCTATTCAGTTCTGGTATTCTCACTGAGAAAGCTGGAAAGTCCTCTATTTTATTGAAAATCCATATTTTGCCTTGGAGCATGATACTCAGTTTTGCTGGGTAGGTGATTCTTGGTTTTAATCCTAGCTCCATTGACCTCTGAAATATCATATTCCAAGCCCTTCGATCTCTTAATGTAGAGGCTGCCAGATCTTGGGTTATTCTGATTGGGTTTCCACAATACTCAAATTGTTTCTTTCTGGCTACTTGCAGTATTTTCTCCTTGATCTGGGAGCTCTGGAATTTGGCAACAATATTCCTAGGAGATTTCTTTTTGGGATCTATTTGAGGAGGCGATCTGTGGATTGTTTCAATTTCTATTTTGCCCTGTGACTCTAGAATATCAGGGCAGTTCTCCTTGATAATTTCTTGAAAGATGATATCTAGGCTCTTTTTTTGATCAGGGCTTTCAGGTAGTCCAATAATTTTTATATTGTCTGTCCTGGATCTATTTTCCAGGTCAGTGGTTTTTCCAGTGAGATATTTCACATTGTTTTCCATTTTTTCATTCCTTTGGTTCTGTTTTATAATATCTTGATTTCTCATCAAGTCACTAGCTTCCACTTGCTCCAATCTAATTTTTAAAGTAGTATTTTCTTCAGTGGTCTTTTGGATCTCCTTTTCCATTTGGCTAATTCTGCCTTTCAAGGCATTCTTCTCCTCATTGGCTTTTTGGAGCTCTTTTGCCATTTGAGTTAGTCTATTTTTTAAGGTGTTGTTTTCTTCAGTATATTTTTCAGTATTTTTTTGGGTCTCCTTTAGCCAGTCATTAACTTGTTTTTCATGGTTTTCTCGCATCCTTCTCATTTCTCTTCCCAATTTTTCCTTTACTTCTCTAACTTGCTTTTCCAAATCCTTTTTGAGGTCTTCCATGGCCTGCGGCCAGTTCATGTTTTTCTTGGAGGTTTCTGTTGTAGGCTCTTTGACTTTGTTAACTTCTGTCTGTATGATTTGGTCTTCTTTGTCACCAAAGAAAGAATGCAAAGTCTGAGACTGAATCTGGGTGTGTTTTCGCTGCCTGGCCATATTCCCAACCAACTAACTTGACTCTTGACTTTTTCAGTGGGGTATGACTGCTTGTAGACTACAGAGTTCTATGTTCCACGTTTGGGGGGGAGGTGCCAGCTCTGTCCCACCAGCACTACTCCTTCCCCAAGAACCCCCAACCCGGACTGGGCTTAGATCTTCAGCAGGCTGTGCACTCCTGCTCTGTTCCACCACTTAATTTCTCCCACCAGGTGGGCCTGGGGCCGGAAGCAGCAACAACTGTAGCTGCCCCACCTCTGCTGCCCCTGGGGCTGGTAGCTGAACCTCGAATGCCTTCCACTCCTGCAGCTTTTCCCACTAACCTTCTCCACTGTCTTTGGTGTTTGTGGGTTGAGAAGTCTGGTAACTGCCGCAGCTCACTGATTCAGGGTGCCAGGGTCCCCTCTGCCCAACTCCTGGTCTGGTTGGTCTGCGCTGCTCGGGCTCGGCTCTGCTCCACTCCCAGCTCCCAGCTCCCAACTCCCAGCTCCCAGCTCCGTGTGGGATAGACCTCACCCAGAGACCATCCAGGCTGTCCTGGGCTGGAGCCCTGCTTCCCTCTGCTGTTTTGTGCGTTCTGCAGTTCTAGAATTGGTTCAGAGCCATTTTTTTGTAGGTTTTCGGAGGGACTTGCCCAGGAGCTCACACTGGTGCCTGCTTTCCAGCCGCCATCTTGGCTTCGCCCCTGAAATAGAATTCCTTAACTTCTTTCTTATTTATTTTGAGGTTTGGATTTATCAAGTTCATAGAAGGGGAGGTTGAGATCCCCCACTAGTATAATTTTGCTGTCTATTTCTTCCTGTAACTCCCTTAACTTCTCTTCTAAGAATTTGTATGCTATACCACTTGGTGCATATATGTTAAGTAATGATATTACTTCATTGTCTATGGTGCCTCTTAGCACTATATAGTTTCCTTCCTTATCCCTTTTGATTAGATCTATTTTTGCTTTTACCATATCTGAGATTAGGATTGATACTCCTGCTTTTTTTGCTTCAGCTGAAGCATAATATAATGTACCTACCCCAGCCTTTTCCCTTGTGTATCCCTGTGTTTCAAATGTGTTTTTTTAAAATAACATATTGTAGGATTATGGTTTTTAATCCATTCTGCTATCCACTTCTGTTTCATTGGAGAGTTCATCCCAGTCACATTCACAGTTATGATTACTGTTTGTGTCTTTCTCTCCCTTCTATTCCCACCCCCCATTTATGTTTTTATTTCTCTGTTCTCCCTCACCCTGCTCAAAAGAATTTTGCTTTTGACTACCACCTCTGTCAATGTTCCCTCCCTTCTATCAGCTCCCATCCATTTTCTTTACCTTTTCCCTTACTACTTCCTTCTTCCTTTCTAACCACCCCCTTCCTTTTCTTTTCCCTTTCCCCTCCTATTGCCTGTAGGGTAAGTTTGATTTCTATACTTTAATGAGTATTCTATTCCCTTCTTGAACCAAATCAGATGAGAGCAAATTTCAAATAATGCTCATCTCTCTCCTTACTTTCCCTCTACTATAATATGTTCAGGTGATGTAATTTACCCTTTTCTACCTCCTCCTTTTCTCTTCTCCCATTACAATCCCTTTGCATCTCTTAATTAGGTTTTTGATCATCACATCAATTAATTTATACCCACATATGTCATAATCAAGACACAATTCTCAACATTTACAAGTATCTTCCCATGTAATGATGTAAACAGTTTGCCCTTATTGAATAGCATGTTTTTTCTTTTTTTCCTGCTTACCCTTTTATGCCTCTCTTGAGTCTTATATTTGAACATTGAATTTTCCATGGAGCTCTGGTGTTTTCATCGGGAAGGTCTTGACATCCCTTATTTCATTGAAGGTCTGTCTCCTTGCCTGAAATATTATGTTCAATTTTTCTGGGCAGTTGATCCTTGGTTGTAGTCCAAACTCCTGTACCTTATGTAACATCATATTCCAATCCCTCTGATCTTTTAATGTAGAAGCTGCAAGGTCCTGTGTGGTCCTGACTGTAGTTCCACAATATTTGAATTGTTTCTTTCTGGTTGCTTGCAGTATTTTCTCCTTGACTTTATAATTCTGGAATTTGGCTACGTTATTCCTTGGTATTTTCAATTTGGGATCTCTTTCATGAGGTGATGAGTGGATTCTTTTGAAGGCTATTTTACCTTTTGGTTTTAGAACTGCAGGGAAGTTTTCCTTGATGATTTCTTGGAAAATACTGTCTAGGTTCTTTTTTTTTTCATCATGTCTTTCTGGTACACAAATAGTTCTTAAATTATCTCTCCTGGGTCTGTTTTCCAGGTCAGTTGTTTTTCCAATGAGATATTTTATGTTTTCTTCTATTTTTTCATTCTTTAGGCTTTGTTTGACTGATTCTTGATACCTCATAGAGTCATTAGCTTCTACTTGCCCAATTTTATTTTTTAACGAATTATTTTCTCCAGGTAGGCTTTGTGCCTCCTTATCCATTTGGCCAATTTTACTTTTTAAGGAGTTATTTTCTTAATTGAATTTTTTCCATTTTGTTAATTGTATTTTTTTTACCAAATCAATAATTTTTTCTTCTACCTCTCTAATTTGACTTTTAAAAATGCTTCTTTAGCTCTTCAAAGAATGCTTTTTGGTCTTGAGTCCAGTTCATATTCCCTTTTGAGTTTTGGGTATAGTGTCAATGCTTTTCTCTTCTGAATTCATATTTTGATCTTCCCTGTTCCCATAGTAAGAATCCATGTTCTTTGCTTTTCTAATTCTTTTTTGTTTGTTGTGATTACCTTTTCCCTGGATCTCTGCTTCTGGGGCACAGGGGGCTCTGTCCTACACTTCTTGTGCTGGGGGCTAGGGACCTGGTTACTGGCTTTGTGTGCTGTGGCTTACATGGCAACTTTATCCTTTTTATTATACTATGATATGAAAATGCTTGTTTTATTCCATAAATTAAAATGAAATAATTAAAATTTTTAAAAAGGTTGAGAGGAGGCAATAGGAGAAGGTGGTCACAGTGTCATATCCTATAAAAATATTAAGAAGGATGTAGTCTGAGAAAATGAAGGAAGGAAGGAAAGAAAGAAGGAAAAGGAAGGGCAGGGAAAGAAGGATGGATGGAAGGAAGGAAGGAAGGAAGGAAGGAAGGAAGGAAGGAAGGAAGGAAGGTGTTGCAACAATTTGTCTAGCAGCTGCTATGGGGGTGAAAGACCAACACAAGCCCAACAACAAAAATGCTGCCAGCACAGGTTCTTTTGATCTGCTTTACTAAGGAAAGCAATGTTAAGGGGTTGACAATCTTGTTTTAATCCAACATATACATATAAACTCACTTAGTTCAGGAGGAAAAGCCAGCAACCCGAACTACAGAGCAAGCACAAAAAAAATTACAAACATACATTAGAAACAGACCAAATCACAATTCATAGTTACCAAAAGGCATTAAAATCTGGGTTCATGAGCCAGGGAGCTCTTAACAATGGCTGGCCCAGAGTCTTGCACCACTCCTCCGGTGGCTCAGAGCCCCAGGCAAACAGCTCTGTTATCTCTTTTTATACAGTCTTTAGACATCATCAAACAACATCTGAGTTACCAGAACTTAGGTGTCTACTATTGGCTCTGGCCTTAGCAACACCCCTTAGGGCCCTGGGGGCTTCACACCCACATCGGCTTAACACCTAGTAATTAGGGGCTTGGGCCTGGGGCTTTGCACCTAGTAAGGCTCAATCAAAGACAGTTAATTAATTTAGCATTCTAAAACAGTAACAAAGTCTCAACTTAATTAATATTATGGAAGGA
The DNA here is from genome assembly GCF_011100635.1 of Trichosurus vulpecula. Taxonomy (NCBI): domain Eukaryota; kingdom Metazoa; phylum Chordata; class Mammalia; order Diprotodontia; family Phalangeridae; genus Trichosurus; species Trichosurus vulpecula. The sequence goes on from NC_050581.1 coordinate 26,574,098, forward strand.
AGGAAGGAAGGAAGGAAGGAAGGAAGGAAGGAAGGAAGGAAGGAAGGAAGGAAAGAAGGAAGGAAAGAGGGAGGGAGGAAGAACGAAAAACTCCAAACATATGTTCTACCAATTGTCAGTCAGTTGTACCATCTTTGTATATTATGGAGAAATTGAAAAGATAGATAAAATTCAGAGACTCTACCAATGATAGCCCAGTATAAATAACCTCCCTCAGTGTGAAATGTGGAACCATCTTCTGTGCTACCTCTGACCACTGAAAGTCTGTAGCAGAAATTGCTTGATATGGTTTTTTTTTTACTTTGTAGGTGAAACGGTTTATGATTTTTGTGTTTTCTGTAACTATATTTCTGTATATTTATACACAATTCTGAATAATTATGCTTCATAATGGAAAGCACATGGAAAACACAAGTGGGTTCAGAAGAGGAGAGAAAAGGTTTGTTATTGTTTTTAGAAAGCAGAGTGTAATCATATTCACCAAATTTGTCTCATGAGAAAATGTACCTCCCTCCTGCAGAGGTGGAGGGCTACAGATGTGTAACAACCTTTCAGGTGTTGTCAGACTTGGTTCATATGTTGCTGAATGTTTTCTCTCTTTTTTATGATAAAGAATGGGTAGGGGGAGGGAGACGGGCATAATTGAAAATAAAGTTGATGTAAAAAGAAGGTATCAATAAAATTTCAAAAATTAAGCAGAAATGGTGATAATGAAAATTAAATTCACAGAATCACAAATCACAGAACTGGAAGAAGCCCCAAGGCCTTCTAGTCTGGTTTCTATTCCTGCACCTATTACTGTCAAAGAATATCCTCTATAACATCTCCTCACAAATGTCTCTCTAGTCAGTGCTTGAAGACCTCCAGTGAGGTGGGAGGTGTTCTGGAGATAGCTGAAATCTGCCTGAATGTTTAATTTATGTGTGAACATTTACAAATACAAACACTCCAAATCAGGGTTTTATTGTTTTGTTGATGGTCTAAATTTAAGAAGGCAATAATATAAATAATGCAGATTAAATTTAAAACTATTGGATTTACATTCCATCTCTTTCCCCTGGCTTGCCCTCCTACCCCTCCCCCCCAAGTCAGTTGTTAAACATTTGCCAGCACATCCCTGGGGAAAACCCATTATTTCCTGGGGGTAGTTTATTCCTTTAATTTCTGTTATTTTTTTGTAATAATGATGATGATGAATTTGAAATCAGTGAGTTTCAAAAACAATGAAATTCATTTGGAAAATATTTTTATTGAGTTAAAAGTGGATATTATTAATAAAACCAACAAAGTTGAAAGAAAAATATTGAACTAAAACAGTGATTTCTTTATTAATTGCACTTGGATTAACTTAATTCAATAAAAATGTTGCCTTTATTAATTGTAGTGTTTTTAAAGACCTGAATCCATCCTTTCTCTGTCACTAGGGATGTTTCTGCATATGGATTTTTCTGTGCCTAAATAAAAAAGAAAAAAAAAGGAACACGCTTTCCCTAAAAGGGCAACATTTAGTGTTTTTGGGGAAGTTGGATTTTGTTAAAAACATAAATGTGAGGTTTCTGCTCTTACAAAGAAGTAATAGAAGGTGTGGGATTATTATTGTGAACATTCAAATGTTATTCAGTAGCCAGAAAGGTCTAATTTTCAAAAGGGAAAGTGACCTTTGAACACCTAGGCCAGTAGTTGGCAAGAGCAAGGAAACGTCCCTGAAGAATGGCTAAGGAAAAAACAGACCTCAGGATTTGTGGCTTTTTTCAAAGGGGAGCAAGAAAGGAAAAGGTGAGGGTAGCAAAAGCCCAATTCAAGGGAGAGAAGACAATCAAAAGGTATTAGGCATAGAGAGACAGAACAGAAGAGAAGAATAAAGGAGGACATGTTGGACTAAAGCATCACAAGTCTGGAGAGCTATGGGTGAAATTCTTGTTAAAAAGATTAAGGATAGAATATCCAGAGAGAATCAAGTGCTACTGTCACAGGGTAAAGAAAGGAAAGGGAGTGAAAATTTCAAGGTAGGGGTAAGGCTAGGGACAATCACCATTTTATAGCTGGATAAAGCGACTATAGTTTTCACAATTTTATTTTGAAGCTTGGATGGTGAACCTGAAACTCTCAAAGGAAAGAATAAAGAGAGGTAGAATTTCCTAAAGGTCGAAGCTAAAAGAGTTTATTATACATTTAGGGATATTAGTTTCATGTGGAAGCCAGGTGAATCTGTGATAAAGGTTTCTTTCTCTGTCCCTTAGACATCAAATGATGGGAAACATGTTCTTTTCACTTAACTTTGATTTCAGGATGCCATAAATTTCTTAACTTATTCAGCTTTAACTTTTTGATATCTTTATATGTGGCTTGATACATCTTGTCTGGAGAAGACCAAGATATTTTTAGATAGCACTTGCATAATTGGTTCAAATGTAATCTCTGGATTATAGCTTGAAGTAATCAGTTTTTATTTTTTTAAGGCATATGTTATGAATCTTACACTTATGCATCCCAAATAACCTTTTGATACATTTGGAGCTATTTGCTATGCTCTTGGTGGAGTCATATAACAATATTATCCATCTAAATTAAATGATTAGTAGTATTTTTTGGTTTGAAACCATCTGTTAAACCAAAGGGCTGCAAGATGGCTTGTTCAGTTTTATTTAAGTGTGATAATAATGGGTTTAAAGTTAGAAAGATAATGGGTTCAAACCATCTTGGTGAAAAATGCTACATTATACTTAAATTTTTTCCTTCGTATTATTATGTTGGTGGTATGTTTTAAATATAGAACATTTTCCCACACGGACACCAAATACTTTAATGTTTTCCCTATACTTGGGCTTTTTTGTATATTTTCAATATGTGAATAAAGCATGAGTGGAGAACTATATTAAAAATTTTGTAATAATCAGCAAAGATGGTATCTTATAGAACTTTGGGAATAACAAAATTATGTTGCTTTTTATACTCTTGTAAATTTTTGGCTCATCATTTTTGTTTTATTACTATTATTATTAATATTGGTATTACCATTACTTCTTATCACCATTTTTTAGGGAAATTTGAGCAATGCAATGGATTATCGAAATGAGGAGGCAGAGAGAAAGCCTTTTACATCTAGAAAACGCTTGATCATCCTTACTAAGAAGATAGACATGATAGCTGAGGTAAAAAAATTTAGAGAATAGCTTCATTTGGAGACTATTATGCTGGGCTTTCATTGATTGGCCAACAATAGGTCTTGGGCCAAGCCCCAGTTGGCCATTCACCCTGATGGCTCAGAGTGAATGTAGATAGCAATTGTTTCTGTTTTGACCAGAAACCATGAGGATCTTCCCCTCCCAGACAGATTTTTTTTTTTGACTAGGTAAAAGAGGCCATTCTTTGCCTCATTTCTTACCTACCCTTAATCACTGAATGAGTGTTATCATCCATACCTTAAAAAGTCCAAGGTCTACTGCATCCCTGATGTCATGGTCCTCTTTGAGAATGAAAGACAAACAATAATAACAAGTCCTTTGAAGGACATTTCTGATAATGAAACTGAATTAACTCCTTAATCTTGGTCGGATCCCACCCAATGTTACAAGGAATTTAATGTAAAGTGGCAAAACCTATTGTGATATTTGGATGCTGATAAATTCTTTGATTAGATTGCCCAAAGCTGGGGGTGGTCTGGGTGTAGAGATAGTCCCTTTGTCTAAGAGTGACCTGATATAACTATCTCAGCCTCTCATTGTAACATTTATTCTCTCATTAACTATTAACCAATCAGAGTTTATTGCCACCCTCTGGAACACCCAGTTTTCCAAGGGCATGTAAGAGTGAACTCACCACCATGAGGGTCTTTGGCATTCCAGAGCACCACTGACTTCTTTATTAACACAATGATTAATTACCCCAAAATTATATCTCTTGAACCTTTTAAATGTCTCAAGCGCTTTTCCACATTTAAGATTACTTTGCTTTTATTACTGTAAATATTACTTTCTACCAGCAGAATATAAGTTCCTTAAGGGCAGTAACTAATTTATTTTTATTTCTGCATTATAAGTGTCTATCATAGAGTCTTATACATAGTGTGATGGATGCTTAATAATTATTTTGTTGAATTGGATGTTCTTATATTTAATCCAATATTCTTATATTTAATATTTATATTTATTCTTATATTTAATCCAATTATGCAGCAGGAATTGATTATAATGTATAGTGTGAGGGAAGAATATAAAATCTGCTAAAGGCTTTTGGTCAGGGAAATGAGATATGTGTTAGGAAGATTATTTTGGCAACTATGGTTGCATTGGTGAAAGGAGAGACTGTAGCTAGGAGACCATTTAGAGGAGAATAATGTGGTTGTAAGAATGGAAGTAGGATCAATAAGACTAGCAAGTGGATTGCTAATGAGGTCAGAGGAAGGAGAAAATGCAAGATGACTTGGGTTTTGAGTTTGAACAGAAATGACAGTAATGGAGCAGGGAAATTTAAGGAGCAAGGTAGTGGGTTAAGTTTGGGATACTCCTTCCTTCCTCTCTAGGCTGCACACATCTCCACAAAACTTTCTCTACCGCACTATTCCTCATCCCCCCCCATATTTCTGTCTCCCCCATCTCCCTTTTATGTGTTCCCTTCTATTAGAATGTAAGCTCCTTGAGGGTAAGGATTGTCTTTCTTTCTGCTTCTATTTGTATTCCCAGCATTTGGTACAATGCTTGGCACATAGTAAGTATTCAATAAATGCTTGTTGACTTGACTGACTGACTTGATACATTGAGTCTGAGATGCTGGTAGGACATTTAAGTGGAACCATCCAGTAACAAGATGAAGACATAGCCCTGGAACTCAAGCAAAACAATGGGAATGATATATTTAGAGCCATCTGCCAAAAGACAATAATTGGAATCATGAAAATGAATGGGATTATCAACAATAATTGCTGGCAATTATATAGCACTTTAAAATTTTTAAATGTTTTACGTAAGTTGTGTCATTTGAGCCTCATAAGCACCCTAGGTGCTATTATTCAAATTTTCAGTGAAGAAAATCGAGGCTCAGAGAGTTTAAGTGACTTGATGGTCACATAGTTAATAAGTGTTAGAGGCAGGATTTCAGATCAGTCTCTCCTGATTTGGGGTCTAGCACAGTCTTCACTACACTGAAGAGGGGAAGACAATATGCATTTATAAAATACTTACTATGTGTCCAGTATTGTGCTAAGTACTTTTTACAAATATTATTGCATTTGATCCTTACAACAACTTTGCAGAATACCTGTTCTTATTACTATCATCTTACACCTAAAGAAAGTGAGGCAAACAGAGGTTTAATGAATTGCTCAGGGAAACATGACTAGTAAGTGTCTGAGGTCATATTTCAACTCAGGATTTCCTGACTCCAGTGTGCTACCACCAGCTGTCTCTTAAGACAAGCAAATACTAAGGTGGAGCCAAGATGCCAGAATAAAGGCAGGGACTCACTTGAGCTCTCCTTCAAACCCCTCTAAATACCTTTAAAAATGACTCTAAACAAATTCTAGAGCAGCAGAACGCACGAAAAGATGGAGTGAAACAAATTTCTAGCCCATGACAACTTGGAAGGTCAGCAGGAAAGGTCTGTTGCAACAGGGTAAGTGTGAAGCCTAGTATAGCACAGGCTGTGCCAGCACGGTCCCGATCTCAGCGAACCAGGAGCAGGGTTAGGAGTGACTGAATTAGTACCACCACCACCAGCAGCTGCTGCCGTTGCTTCCAGAACTATCAGCTCACAAATGGTAAGGGGGTCAAAGAACTACTCAGAAGCAGATTACAGGAGGACTAGAATAAGAGAGCTTATAGTCACAGAGAGGTGGGGACCCTCCTCACAGTTTTAGGGCAGAAAAGAAAGCTTGTGTTCTCTCACAGACAAGAGCACTGGCCAGGAGAGTAGTCAGATCATACCACCTTGGAAGAACTAAAAACTTACAGGTCCATAGAATGAAGTATCACTGAAAACAGCTGCACAGACCTCCTGAAACTTGGGACAGTGTACCCTCCAGCCTGGAAGCAGAGCCCTACTTCAACAAAGATTCAACTAATAAGCTGGGAAAATGAGCAAAAAATGGAAAAAAAGTACTGAAAGTTACTATGGTAACAAGGAAGATCAAAACACTCAGAAGACAACAAATTCAGAACTCCTACATCCAAAGCCTCCAAGAAAAATATGAATTGGTCTCAGGCCATGGAAGAGCTCAAAAAATGATGTTGAAAATCAAATAAGAGAGATAGAGGAAAATTGGGAAGAGAATGAGAATGATGCAAGAAAATCATGAAAAATGAGTCAACAGCTTGATTAGAGGAGATATAAAAAAATACTGAAGAAAATAACACTTTAAAAAATAGACTAGGCCAAATGGTAAAAGAGGTCCAAAAAGCCAACGAGGAGATGAATGCCTGAAAAAGTAGAATTTGCCAACTGGAAAAGGAGGTCCAAAAGCTCACTGAAGAAAATAATTGCTTAAAAATTAGAGTGTACCAAATGGAAGCTAATGACTTTATGAGAAGTCAAGAAATAATAAAATCAAAATAATGAAAAAGATAGAAGATAATGTGAAATATCTGATTGGAAAAACAACTGACCTGGAAAATAGATCCAGAAGAAAAAATTTAAAAATTATTGTTCTACCTGAAAGCCATGATCAAAAAAAAAGTCTAGACATCATCTTTCAAGAAATTATCAAAGAAAATTGTCCTCATATTCCTCCAATCACCTCCTAAACAGGATCTCAAAATGAAAGCTCCCAGGAATATTATAGCCAAATTCCAGAGTTTCTAGGTCAAGGAGAAAATACTGTAAGCAGCCAGAAAGAAACAATTCAAATATCATGGAGTCACAATGAGGCTAACACAAGATTTAGCAGCTTTTACATTAAAGGATAAAAGGCTTAAAATATGATATTCTGTAGGGCAAAAGAGCTAGAATTACAACCAAGAATCACCTACCCAGCAAAAGTATAATCCTTCAGGGGAAAAAATTGGTTATTCAATGAGATAGAGGACTTTCAAGCATTCTTAAGGAAAAGACCACAGCTGAATAGAAAATTTGACTTTCAAATACAAGACTTAAGAGAAGCATAAAAAGGTAAACAGGAAAGGGAAATCATAAGGGACTTAATAACTTTAAACTATTTACATTCCTACATTGGAAGATGATAGTTGTAACTCATAAGACCTTTCTCATTATTAGGGTAGTTAGAAGGAGCATATGTATAGACAGAAGGCACAGGTGTGAGTTTAATATGAAAGAATGATATGTAAAAAATAAAATTAAGGGGTGAATGGGGAATGTACTGGGAAAAAGGTAAAGGGAGAGATAGAATTGGATAGAGTATCTCACATAAAATAGGCAAGGAAAAGCTGTTACACTGGAGGGGAAGGGGGGAGTCGTGAATAACCTTATTCTCATCAGAATTGGCTCAAAGAAGGAATAACATACACACTCAATTGAGCAAAGAAATCTATCTTACTTATCCTACAGGAAAACAGGAGGGAAAGGGGATAAAAGAAGGCAGGGGTGGGAATGATAGAAGGAAGGGCAGACCATTGGAGGGGGTAGTCAGAAGCAAAACATTTTTGTGAGATGAAAGGAGAGAGATAATAGAATAAATGAGGTGGGGGGTATAGAATGGAGGGAAATACAGCTAGCAATAGTAATTGTGAAAAGAAAAATTTGAAGCAAGTTTCTCTGATAAAGCCCTCCTTTCTCCAACATATAGAAAACTAAGTCAAATTTATAAAAATAACAGCCATTTCCCAATTGATAAATGATCAAAAGATATGATCAGTTTTCAGATTAAGTAATCAAAGCTGTCTATAGCCATGTGAACAAAATACTCTCACTATTGACTGGAGAAATGTAAATTAAAACAATTTTGAGGTACTACCTCATACCTATTAGATTATTTAATAGGACAGAAAAGGTAAATGACAAATGTTGGAGAGAACATGGGAAAAATGAGACTTTAATGCATTGTTGGTGGAGTTGTGAACTGATTCAACCATTCTGTAGAGCAATTAGGAACTATGCTCAAAGGGCTATAAAACTATGCATGCATACCCTTTGACCTAGCAGTAGCACTACTAGGTCTGTATTCTAAAAGAGATTGAAAAACAAAAAAAGGAAAGGATCTATATTACAAAAATATTTATAGCAACTCTTTTCTGGGGGTAAAGAATTAGAAGTTGAGGGGATGCCCATCAGTTGGGGAATGGTTGAGCAAGTTGTGATCTGTGATTATGATGGTATACTATTGTACTATAATAAATGATGAGCAGGATGCTCTCAGAAAAACCTGGAAAGACTTGCATCAGCTGATGCAAAATTAAATGTACTATGTACAAAGGAACAGCAATGTTGTTAAGATGATCTGTCATGAATGACTTAGCTATTCTCAGCAATACAATGATGCAAGACAACTCTGAAGGACTTATGATGAAAAGTGCTATCCAGTCCCAGAGAAAGAACTATTGGTATCTGAATACAGATTAAAGCATACTTTTTTAAACTTTATTTTTCTTGAGTTTTTTTTCGTCTACGTTTTCTTTTACAACATGACTATTATGAATATGTTTTGCATAACTACAAATGTATAAGCTATGTGGAATTGCTTGCTTTCTCAAGGGAGGAGGGGTAGGGAGGGAAGAAGTGAGAGAGTTTGGAACTCTGTTTTAAAAATGAATATTAAAAATTATTTTACATGTAACTAGGGAAGAATAAAATACTAAACAAAAGCTAAAAAAGTTACATGAAAAAGAATAAGCATATGCCAAGAGAAGAAAAATGGACCAGAAAGACAAAGTGTTAAGGGAATATTCATAACTAAGAGGTTTCAGAAGAATGATGAATCAGTAAAGGTGACTGAGAACTGGACTGACTATATAGGTAGCATGAGATCCAGGAAAGAAAAGGAAATTAAAGGAGAAGAGAATATCTAGAAGGGATTGTTAACAATGGCAAATGCTGCATAAATATCAGGAACATGTGGATTGAGGAAAGGTAATTGGATTTGGCAATTATGAGGTAATTGGTAATCTTAAAGAGTACAGTTTTGTAGAATAGTATAGGCAGGATCTAGTTTGCAAGAGAACGAAGAGTGGCTGTAAGTTTGTTGCTGTTGTTGTTGTTCTGTCATTTCAATCACGTCTGACTCTTTGTGACCCTATTTGGGGTTTTCTTGGCAAAGATAGTGGAGTGGTTTGCCATTTCCTTCTCTAGTTCATTTTACAGATGATTTCAGTAACAGTTTTTTGAAGTTTAAATTGAGGGGAGGGCAGACATAGGATGATAATTTGAAGAGATAATAAGGTCAGGGAAAGGATTTTTTTTAAGGATAAGGGAGACTGTCATATGTTTGTAGTTAGTGCAGAAAGAACTATCAAAGATAGGAAAATGGAAAATGAGAGAACAAAAAAGAAAATGAATCATTGAGTCTGGTCTTGGAGTTGACTGCATGGGATAGGATCAAGAGACCAAATGAAAAGGTTGACCTTGGTAAGAAAGAGACCAACCTCATAATCTGAGACTAGAGAAAAGATAGAAAAAAATAGCTAAAGGCATGGAGGGGTTTTGAAAAGTGAAAGATACGACTAAGGACAGCTGAGGAAGATGATAATAATTATCAAGAACTCACATTTATACAGTGCTTTAAGTTTGAAAAGTACTTTCACACATAGTCTCCTTTGGTCCAAACAACAACCTACAAAGGTATGTACTATCATTATCCTCTTTTTACCTATACAAAAACTTAAACCCAGAGTTTGAGACTTTTGCCTGGGTCATCAGCAAGCAAATATCTGAAATATAGTTTGAACCCAAGTCTTCCCGATTAAAAGTCAAATCTTTATTAATTCTACCAAGTTGACTCTAGGTATATATGATCTTTTCAGAGAAAAGTGGTCACTGTGGGAGGTTATTTTTGTTTGCTTACATAGGAAATTAAAAAAGAAGTAAAGAACAGATAACAGGAAAATGAATTCAATAGCAAATACTTCCAACACTCATGATCCATTCCAAATTCCCTCTAAACTCCTGAAGATGGGAAGTTTTAAGTCTAGCCTGGCCTGAGCCCCTCTGCCACGGCTTCTACAAGGAAGCAGGAAATGGTGAGTCAATGACTTTCACAAATGGGCTGTGTCTTGTCTGAGGAATCATTGTGTTTTGCTTATTTATGGGAGCTGAGGAAGGAGAAAAAGAAAGATGGACCAGAAAGACTTCAACATTTTACAGATCTAATTTTCGGGACAGAAAAGGCAAGGTCCCAAAGTTTTTTGGAGTTTAGAGTTAGAGGGTCCAGGCCTTCTCACTATGTAGCTTTGGGGAAGTCCCTTAAAGTTTCTGGAGCTCAGTTTCCCTGTATTTAAAATGAGTAAATTGTACTAGACACCTACGTTCCTTCCCTGCTTCAAATCTATGGCACTATGATTCTTACAGAACACCTGCTTTCAGGAACGGTGTGATATTAGTCATGTATACCTGTATTCTAAGTCTTTCTGTAATGGTAGAAAGTAATAATAATAGTTAACATTTATATAGTGCTTTGTAGTCTACAAAATTAGTCAAGTATATCATATCTTTCAATCCTCACAAAACCACTCAAGGATTATCACATTTTCCAAGTAGTACAAGTATGATTATATATTAGCACTCAGCAAATTGAAGTGGAAAGTGGTAATTGACTTCCTCAAAGTCATGCAGACAGGATGAAAGATTTACCCTTTATTAAAGAAATTACAAGTCACCATTTTCCTGATGTCATGGTCCTCTTCGAAAACGAAGGGCAAACACAACCTGTGAGTAGTCTGAGCTGCCTGAATGGGGACCCAGCCAGTTGGGTAACTCAGCTCCTCCTCTCCCTTTCCTTCTCCTCTCCAAAGGAAGGTAAGTTTTGATGGCCAGAAGCACCCAGGATAACTTGGGGTTTATTGGCTAGATTCTTGCCTTCCTGTCTTTGCTTTCTCTTTTCTTTCTCTTCCTTTCTGACTTTTTCTCTTTTCTGTTCCTTCCTCTCTTTCTCCCTTCTTTCCTTTCCCTCTCTCTCTCTCTCTCTCTCTCTCTCTCTCTCTCTCTCTCTCTCTCTCTCTCTCTCTCTCTCTCTCTCTCTCTCTCTGCCCAGGCTCCATTTAATGTCTATATTTTGGGCCTTCCTGGCTCAGAGTGAATGTCAATGGTAACTGTTTCTTTTTTAACTAGCAACCCTGAGGGTCTTCCCCTCCCAGTTTGATTTTTTTTCTTTTTTCTAATTAAAGGGGCCATCCTTTGACTCACTTCTTAAAGAGGCCTCTTCACTGAATGGACATTACCTCACTCAAAGTGAGAACCTGAAAAGATCTTAGCCTAAAAGGACCAGGGGTTTCCCACTGCATCCTGGGCCACCTCCAGTTATCCTGATGAATATCAGGCCAGTAGATCCAGATGGCTCTGGAGGAGAAAGTGAGGCTGGTGACCTTGTACAGCCCTTCCTCACTCAAATCAAAGTCAACTTCCAGTCATATCATCATTTTCCTCATGTCATGGTCCTCTTTGAAAACAAAGGACAAACACAACAACAGGTATCAAATAGGTAAGAGGGTGAGGACAGGGGAGGGGAAGGAGTGGTGCCTGTGGTTCAGACTGCATCTGTTCCCAGAATTCTTTTGACCAGAGATGATATAATCTCAGATCAAACCTCTTTATGTTTTATCCCATGGCGGTCTTTTCTCCCTGAGTCAGGAACAGAAACACACCATTCCCTGGGTGGCCTGGGTGCAGGAGAAAACTGTTATTCCTTCCATATATCCTCTCACATGATACCTTACTGATACATATAAGGATAATAAGCCTTCACACTTCTCCCCTACCAATTTCACTGTACAGAGCAGAGCAGCATCTTGCATTTAGAGCCCATTTGTGTATACCTCTTGACCCCACTGACAGGATAAGTGTTTAAGGTCAGGCTGAAAAAGCAGGCAGTGTTCAGTGAAGTGATGACAATGTTCAGGGCAGGGAATGTCAGGGAAGCCTTTTCAGAGGATTTAAACTAATGTCCCTTTACTGTTTCTTTCCTTTTGGCAGAAGGTGGCCACCTCTCCATAGGTGAGAAATGAGCAACGTTGATACCTATTGAAGGATGAAATTTCATAGCAGATTGTCATGATTGTCAACTGTGTTTTGAATACTTGGAAACCCTGGAAACCATCAGTGCCCACAGAGACATCCACCAAGACACCAAGGCCTATCTAGTGTGGCATCTTGCCATCTGCCCTACCTCTACATGAATACTCTGCCCCTCCTCTCTCTCCCCGCCCTTCCCTTTCCTCTCACACAGTTTTTATCTCTTATGCTGGGAATAGCAACCATACTACCAATTGCTAGTTGAAAGGGTTTGACAATCTAAGGCCCCTATGGTTTCACTTGAATTCACTCTGACTACTACTTTTCAGCAAAAATCCCTTCCCATACCACCACTACTCACATATACAGTCGAACCTCGGTTTATGAGTAACCTGGTTATGTAATGCTTCACTGGAGGAGAAAAAATTTTTTGCAAAATTTGTGTTGCAGGGCAAACAAAAATTTGTAGTATGAACATCATGTTTAGACTTGAACGGCTCGCGAAGGGATGATGCTCAACTAGGGTGATGGTTTTTTTTTTATTTCATATGTTAAACAAAGGAACCTCAGGTCACCCAAAAAAGGCTGTAGCAATGAGAGCCATGAATAGTTTTAACAATAATGCAATGCCATATTTCTGTGACATTCTGAAAAAAACATCAAAAACAAGTGTTGTTAGATAGATTCCTAGTCAGAAACCAATGTAAAGAAAAAAATATCGGTGAGTCAAAACATGAAAGTGATTCTAAAAAACGAAAAATAAGTGAAGGCAGTAGTTTTAATCTTACTTTTAGTGAAAGCATAAGAGAGAACCCTCCTGACATTGAAATCCCTGACGTTCTCATGGAAGGAAATTCTTCTTCCAAGCAATAACCCTTCCTCCTCCTCCTCCTTGTCTCCCCCATGACAGCCACGACTCTTCTCAAAGGTAAAGTGCAGGTTAATTTGTTTTATTTTCAGTTTATATTGTATGCTAATTATTGCTATTGTATTTCAGGTGCGTTAGGGACAAAAAACTTACTTAAAATGATAAATACTTTTACGTAAATATTTTTGGGGATGTGGTACTGATCATCTGACTTTACATTATTTCCTATGGGAAAATTCTCTTTGCAATATGAACAAATCGCATGACAAACAGAATTGCCTAACGAATTAAATTCGTAAACCAAGGTTCTATTGTACAGGGAATCCCAAAAATCTTTATGCAATTTTAAGCCATTAAAATGCACTTGAAAGTGCACCAAAACTTTTGGGATAAATTGTATTGCATCCACTTATTAGGACATAGCTCTCTGAAGCCAGGGGTTGTTTTACGTTTCAATTTGTATCCTTAGCTCTTGACACAGTGTCAGTCAGAAAATAAACAGAGTTGAACACTACTGAAAAGCAACTTAAGAAAAGTGCTTAATAAGTGCCTCATTCATTCATTCATCCTTTTGATGTGAATCGCTAAGGATTAAAAAGAATCTTAAGGGTTGCTTTTTCAGTACCTTGTGAGGCCCCTTCTGAGCCTGAGGGCATCCTAAAGTCTCCTCCCCTTATCTTGAAATACCACCAAACTTTCCCTTACCCTGGGCCCTGGAATTCTTTCTCTCCCCCATCATGGGTCATAAAATTTCTGGTCTCTCTTATCTTGTGTCATTGGTTGTCCTCTACCTGTGTCCGTATCTTGTAAGACTTATCCTATCCCTAAATCTCCAACCCCCATAAGAAACCCTAAAATCATCCTACAGGCTGTATAGCTTTTTGTCTATGTAAGTCTGGTCCCTTTCCCACATCAGTGCCTTTGTTTAGCTCCTTGCTAAATCTCAGACCTGCTGCTGCTTTTGCGTCAATAAAGCTCCCAATGGCTACAGAGAAGGTCTAAGTGAATTCTTTCACATTTGATGAACCAGCTCTCCCAACTCTGACCTCATCACATTCATCTTCAGTCCTGATTCATGGTTTATTCGAAGTCTGTTGATTCTGTTTAATTAGTACTGAATATTAACAGGATAAAGCATGATCTACCATAGTAGCTCCTGATTTTTATGTATTTTAATATTATGAAATAGGGGAGCCAAAAAGAAAGATTGTAATAGGAATGGAATGCTGGTTTATTGGTTTCTTAGATTCATAGTTCATCAGTTGCTGACTTCTAAAGTCTCTCCAGGTTGTTTTTCTCCATAATGTTGCTGTTGTTATTTAAATGGTTCTTTGAGATTTCCAAAGCAATATCAGTACATTATCTAAATTTAGCCTCACAACAATCCTGTGAGGTAAGCATTTCATGTGTCAATATGCCAGTTTTATAGATGAGAAAAAGGAAGCCCAGAGGGGTTAAATTAATCAATAAATCAACAAGCATTTATTGACATTCACAATTGTTAAGCATTCCTGCCTCCAAGGAACTTACACTCCAGTAGGAGGATATAACATGTATTGGGGAATGATGATTTAGAAAGAGTTTTGGTTAAGTTCCAAGGACTGTGAGTGAAATTTTAGGGAATATATAGAGATGAAAAGACAAAAGACAACTTGAAAACCATCACTGCCTTGAAAGAGTTTACAAACTAGTCAGGTGAGAAATAAATTGGTATCAGTAGGTGTGCCAGGGCCCACTCCTACTGGTTTTTGTTATATTTTCATGTGAGAATTTATACCTAGGAAATCCCTAAGGCTACAAATTAGGGCATGATTTATTCTTTTGTTAATTGTCTAGAGCAAGGAAATTCCCACCCTCAGGCCAAATCCCACTTGGGTAGCCAATGAGCTAAGAATGACTTTTACATTTTTAAATATTTATTTTAAAATGTAAAAGTCATTCTTAGCACTTGGAGGGTCATAGTTTGCCAGCCCTAGGATCTAAACTTAAGAAAGTGATGGCAAAAAGGAAAATAATGCAGATTAAATTTAAAAGTGTGTCTCCTATAATTTTTTTTTGAGAGCCTGTTACACAATTACCAGTACACCTTCAGGTGTAACACTCTTTCTAGGATAGCCTCCGTCTTTGTCATCTAGAAGAGTCAATATGGTACAATGGACAAATTCTGGACTTGAAGTCAGTAATACATGTACTATATGAATGTCAGATATCATTATTAATAGTGATTGAGAGGTGAGTTCTGAACTCACACTTACTATTCCAGGGCCACCACTCTATCTGTATACTTTCATCTATCTATGGACAATCATTTAATATCAATTTAGTAACTTCAATAAAGTTCGGAGCCTGAACTGATTAACCAGAAGAGTCTGAACCTAACAACTCTTTGTTCTCTGAGTAAACTCAGAGAATACCTCTTCCTATGTCAACAAGGCCAGATTGAGCTGACTTAAGAAAATTCTTTCCTCTGGCCATTAAGGATGAGACCCTTAACTGGAGCCACTATCTTGACTTATTATATTTACAAACTATTCAATTTAGAAAAGTCCATTTCTTGTATCATGGTTAAACATACATGGAGATAATATAATTGAATAACACAGACATGCTGAGTTGTGACTGTTCTAAAAATGTATTTAAACCTTTACATACTTCTGTTCAGGCAGTAAGAATTTATGCTCTGGCTCCTTGTACGTACAAGTAAGCTAGCTCTGCTAGCTTTAAGGGAATAAACAATATGAATTTACATATCACCTAGCTTGTTTGCCTCCTTTAACCAAACTTTCTGGTCGACTCTATCTATCTATCTATCTATCTATCTATCTATCTATCTATCTATCTATCTATCTCACTATCTGTCTATCTGTCAGTTTATCTATCCTATATCCTCCTGGGAATTCTTTTGTGTTATTGAGGTGGGGAATCTTCTAGGAATATCACAGGTTCAGCTCCCAAACTCGGGACTAGGTTACTCAGTTACCCAAGATAGTTTATAAATCCTGTTATTTTGTAAGCAATCAGATTAATAAGTAGTGGTGAAGTGAAGGGAAGATTTATATAGAGGCAACTAAGTGGGTAGAGTACTGGGTCAAATGAGACATGAGTTTAAATCCAACCTCAGTCACTAACTGGGTGATCCTGAGCAAATCACTGAACCCCTGTTTGCCTCAGTTCTCTTAAATGTAAAATTGAGATAATAACAATATCAGCTCTCAGACTTGTTATGAGAATCAAATGAGATAATATTGAAAAGTGGCTAACAGAGTGCCTGGCACAAAGTAGACAATATATAAATGCTTATTTCCTTCCTCTTCCTAGCAGCTGCTATGGTAGATGTGGAGTTAAAACGGCTAAGGGCTATAGTAAACCAGGTAGGCTTGGACAAAAACCAACTTAGGTCTAAAGATATAAAATCTTATAGTACAACTTTAGAAAAGTTATGAGGGCAACTTCTCTATTCCTTCCCCAATTCTCATCTTGTAGAGAATATGATAATATTTTAAGTACTAGTTACTAGGGACTAAGACTGGCCTGCAAAAGGGAAAACTTCCTTGAGAAACTTCAGGTGATAAAAGAGTGAGCCTGGTAAAATAGAGAGTGTGTTGGATTGTGTATTAGGAGGGCAGAGTTTATAATCTCAAAGAGGATCATAAACATGTCTGAAACGTTCGGAACCGCCGGATATAAGAAACTCTCAAAGTAGAAGGCAGAAGAATCAAAACATTTATTTAGGCTCCACAGTAACCAACCCATGAACCAGCAACCCCATTTTGATATATTGATCAAAAGCTTCCAGGCCCAATAAGTACGCCTTGAAAGAGTAACCAGGAGGCTACAGAGAAGCATGATTGCGTAAAGCAAAATCATGTTTCCCCCTCTATGGTAATAAGATTACCCACTGGACTGAAGTCTTTGTTCAGCTTCCTCCCGTAGGTCAGCTCTGCTACTGGCAGCTCCTGCTTCAGCTGTGGCTGTGGCTGTAACTGTAGCTGTAACTGTCGCTGTAACTGTCGCTGTAACTGTCGCTGTAACTGTCTCTGGCTCCAACCGGAAAAGGAAGAGAGGATCTTCAAGCTGTCCTCTCCCCTCTTATAGAGTTTTTGACATCATCAAGCACCGCCTGAACGACCAGGGCCGATTGGTTCTTGACTTGGCCCCTCCCCCTAGCATAGCCGTTAACACCTCCCCTCAGCCAGCCCCATGACTCATCACACAGGAAGTTGTCTGCTTCCTGGAATGCTCTTTGGGCTTCCTGCCCCGGAAGAGCAAGCCACAGTGTCCAGAGGCTCAATGAGGTAAGCTGAGTCATTCAAAGAAAACAAAGGCCATTCTGGCTACACTCCACCCCTTGTTATAGGATACATAATCTAATCAGCCATGTATCCTAGAACATACATTGTGATCCAATTACAAAGGAAACTAAAACATATCATTCATTATAAAGCAAAACATATCATTTGGTGACATTCCTAAATATTGGTTTACGATTCAAATGTGATCCACCCCTAGGTCCCAGCAAGATAATCTCTTCAATCAATCATCCCCAAAATAATTATTAATAATTCAAATGTCCACCCCTAAATCCTTGTATCCATTACATAGGATCAATAATATCATAACAATAAAACAACACAGCAAGGATAACACAAAATAAGTAAACAGAACACTATCATCATTTCCACCCCCCTTGAACAATTGGGGCTCAAAATCTTGGGGTGAGGGGTGAAGGTCTCATTTTCCATAGCTTCTTCATGCTGAAATTGGATGTAGAGATGGCTCTGCCCCCAAAAAGTCCCATTCCAGAGGTCATTTCTTTAACAAGCTGGCAGGAATTCCAAGAATGCTACATGCTTAGGCAGTCACCGGAAAGTACAGGGTGCTTAAGCCTGAAGGAAACAAAACTAGCAACAAGGTTAGCCAAAACAAAGGACAAAAAGAATAGACAAGTATGGACTATAATTCTTCAAATAAAATCATCTCAAGTTTGGTTGAGATTTCAGTTATGCAAAGATCCAACATCAGAGCCAAACTCAGGTGGGAAATGTTTCTTTTCAAAAGGAACATAATGAGGAAGCCAAGAGGATCCCATCCTAGATAGAGACTAAGATTGTCCTCCCAGCCTTTCCCCAGATGTACAAGTTTTCATCCGTTAATCACACAAGGTCACCTTCAGTCTGAGTGGCTTGTGGGCTTGCAGGAGCAGTTCTTATTTCCCTATTTCTCCTGTTATCAAGGCCTTTATCTCTGTACATTCTATATAATTCATTGGTTGGAATTCCATCTATCATTTCAAAACCTACCCCTGCTCTCAATAAAGCAGTAAACATTTCTTTCCTTGTTACTCTCCTTTGGCGCCAAGTTTGCTGGTTATTCACCCTTCTCTCTCGAGGAGATCTATCCCTTCCCCAGTCACCTAAGTCATGTAACTGTAAAATCTTATTTATCACTGTTGTAAGACGGCTCCCTACTTCTCCAAGTAATAAATTCAAAATTAGTTGTTTATAAGCAGGGGGAGCTGTCCTAATTATTAAATTCCTATGAGGCAGTTCCATTGGATCATTGTAATATTTGTCTGAGGTTCCTATCATAATGGCAGTCTTCATTACCTCCTCCTTTAGTCTCATGATACAATCTCTAAGTGAATACCAGGGTCTGTGCTCAGTGGGCCACATAGAATCAGTAGCATATCTCTTATTGCATCCCACAGCGGCTAATGCCAACAGAGTAGTCCTGCTATCACCATCTCCTTGCTGATGATGTTCCCTAAAAGCTTGTTGAACTAGAGGATCATGGCTGATACCTATGAATCTCATGCAGTCTGTCCTATCTACTGATATTCCACTGGCCCCTTGATCACTGAGTCTTACCATCCAAGATATCAATGGTTCTCCTATTCTTTGGCTGAATCTACTCAAAATATCTGTGACCTCTTGCGGTGAGAAATCTTCCTGAATTTCCCTTGTAACTGAATCTTCACCTCGGGTTTCTGTCTTCCTCCTTTGTATGGGTCGAGCCCTTGTCTGATCATTCAACCATCTCCTATTCTCTGTGTGAGGCACATCCTGAACCCCAGTAGTGTTTTGTGCCTCAGCCCCTAACATTGTCTCATTCTCTCCCCACTCACTTCCTCTGCCACCATGGCTAGGACGAAGCAGGCAGTCAGGCTCTTTCTGGGCTGGGTTGAAATGCACTCTGGGCTTTTTTGGTCTCCTGTTGCTCTTAGCCACATTAATAGAAAAGTTCTCATTTGAGTCAGTTTGGTCTCCTGCTATCTGAGATTCCTCTTCTTCCTGTGGGGTAGGAGTGCCCCCATGTCTTTCACTTAATCTCAATCTTTCGTATACTAGCCGGTAGGCTGATAACACTATCCAGCTTTGCCTAGATAGTGATGCCCCTGACTGAATCCCAACTTCTCGTAAACACTTTTCCAAATCCCTAGGATCTCCTCTCCGTAGCCTTGGTTCCCAGTTTTCACAGGGTCCAGCTTTTTTAGCCAATTCTTTTGCTAGGGAGGAATAAAATGGATCCTCCCATCCTGGGATATTCATCTCTTCCTCTGGAATTGTTCTGCTTCTAAATAGAGATCTTATACCTAGCGATCCCATCCTCGTCGCCAAATGTATTAGGAGGGCAGAGTTTATAATCTCAAAGAGGATCATAAACATGTCTGAAACGTTCGGAACCGCCGGATATGAGAAACTCTCAAAGTAGAAGGCAGAAGAATCAAAACATTTATTTAGGCTCCACAGTAACCAACCCATGAACCGGCAACCCCATTTTGATATATTGATCAAAAGCTTCCAGGCCCAATAAGTACGCCTTGAAAGAGTAACCAGGAGGCTACAGAGAAGCATGATTGCGTAAAGCAAAATCATGTTTCCCCCTCTATGGTAATAAGATTACCCACTGGACTGAAGTCTTTGTTCAGCTTCCTCCCGTAGGTCAGCTCTGCTACTGGCAGCTCCTGCTTCAGCTGTGGCTGTGGCTGTAACTGTAGCTGTAACTGTCGCTGTAACTGTCGCTGTAACTGTCGCTGTAACTGTCTCTGGCTCCAACCGGAAAAGGAAGAGAGGATCTTCAAGCTGTCCTCTCCCCTCTTATAGAGTTTTTGACATCATCAAGCACCGCCTGAACGACCAGGGCCGATTGGTTCTTGACTTGGCCCCTCCCCCTAGCATAGCCGTTAACACCTCCCCTCAGCCAGCCCCATGACTCATCATACAGGAAGTTGTCTGCTTCCTGGAATGCTCTTTGGGCTTCCTGCCCCGGAAGAGCAAGCCACAGTGTCCAGAGGCTCAATGAGGTAAGCTGAGTCATTCAAAGAAAACAAAGGCCATTCTGGCTACAGATTGGAAGTCAGAGAACCAAGGTTTGAATCTCTGCTCTGCCACTTACTAATAAAAGCTAGCCTTTATGTAGTGCTTTGTAAGCATTATTTCCATGGAGCAGGAACTAATGAACATGTTTTAAATAATTACAACTTCAAATAGTATGAATGGAACTATGGGGGCCACTTCAGGGGATTTCTTACCCAAACCTGGCTGTACTTAATTTTATTCAATCCTGGGAGGAAGGTGCTATTATTATCCTCATTTTACAGTTGAGGAAACTGAGGCTAACAAAGGTAGAGTGATTTGCCCAAGGTCACAGTACCTGAGGTTGGACTTGAACTTAGGTCTTCTTGACTCGAGGCCTAACAATTGTAACAACAATGTTGCTAGCAGCTGCTGTGGGGGTGAAAGACAAGAGCACACACAAGGACTGCTAGCACAGATCCTTTGATCTGCTTTTCTAAGGAAAGCAACTTTAAGGAGTTAACAATCTCACTTTAATCAAACATACATATATCATTCACTTAGTTCAGGGGAAAAAGCCGGCACCCTGAACTTCAGAGCAAATGCAAACAGAAATTACAAGCATACATTACGTAAACAGAGCAAATAAACATGAACCAGCAGACAGTCTTCTAGCTGTCTGTCCAAGCAATACATCAACAGTTACCAGAGAGAGAAGCACCAACATCTGGGTTTTCAAAGCCAGGGGGCTCCTTAACAACAGCTACCCAGAGTCTCATCTGGTCAAATCACACAACACTCTTCCAGTGAGTGATAGCCCCAAACAAAACACTAACCTCTGAGTTTATACACCCTGTTCAATGTCAAAGGGTGTCAAAACCATGGGACTCAAACCTATCTGAACTAGGCTTTCATGTTTCTTAAGCAGGTCAAAGGCTCTTGATTCAACCAAAGAAACAAAAGCCAGATTCAACAACTTGATTACTTCAGTGCTCCAAAAGAGAAAACAGTAAAAAAAAAAAATCCCACCCTACTTACCATTATAACAATCTATCCACTTTACCATTTCCTACTTATACTAGCTGTGTGACCTTGAGCAAGTCACTTATCCTTTTGGGGCCTAATTTTCCTCATCTGTCAAATGAGAAGGTTGTACTAGTTGGCCTCTAAAGTCTTATAAAAGTCTTATAAAGTCCTTATAAAAGAATGAAGCTATTTCTAGTTGATAAAGGGTAGTATCAAGGTGCAGTTCTATTCAATTTATGAGAGATAGTTAAGGGGATGTATTTGAAAGCTGTAGCAGCAGTAGGAGGAGTTACCAGAGGAGTTGTAGCGGGGCAGATAGAAGAGGAAGCAAACAGGCTGGTGTAGTAGAGAGGCAAAGTCCTAGGCCAGGGACGTTTATATGAAAGAGACTCCAGGGAGAGGTATATAATTGTACCATGCTCTGACCCCGTGGAATCCTTTGGCTGAGATGGCTAGTTTGCCTGTGGGAAATTTTCCCCACACAAATAGACAGATTTTAGAACTCTTCTTCAGTTGTAACAGTAGTGCAAATAGGTAAGTGCCATAAACATAAAACAAACATGCAATTTGAGTTTGCAATCATTGCTCAAGACAATTCTTCTAGTATTATAAGTGATGTTTCCTTTTGTTTTGATTTCATTTGTTTCAAGTGTAAGTAAAATAGTCAAGGGACAACAAGACTTTAGTGTGACAGTCTTTGATTACTGCCAAAAACTACCTAGGATAAGATGCAGTTGTTGTTTAGTCCTTCCAGTTGTGTCCAACTCTTCTTGACTTCATTTGGGTTGGTGTGGATTTTTTTTTTGTTGTTTTGTTTCTGTTTTTTTTGGCAAAGACACTGGAGTGGTTTATCATTTCCTTCGCCAGCTCATCTTACAGAGGAGGAAACTGAAGCAAGCAGGGTTAAGTGAGCTTCTCAGGGTCACACAGAGGGTATCTGAGGCCAGATTTGAACTCAGGAAAATGAATCTTTCTGACTCCAAGGTCTGTGCTCTAGCCATTGTGCCACCTAGCTGTCCCAGGCTTTGCTCCAAGGCATCCAATTTGGAGTACTTGAAGTACTTCAGCAGATGGAAAGACCAAAGCTTGGCACCTAATTTGCAGAATTCTCATGTTGGTGTCTGAGGATCCGTGTCTCCCCAATACAAAGCAATTCCTTCTCAATAGGAACTTTTTGATTTATGTGAATAACCAAATCATCTGACAGCAAGTGATATGAGCTACTCTGATAGCTCTTGACCCTCTCTCTAATGGACTTTTTATGTCTGCTCTCTCAAGGTAGTCTTGCTACTTACAGAATTTGATCATCGGACCTGGTGTTGGTATAACCTGTCACAGTCTAAGTGGGAATTAAAATCCTTGAAAGGATCTGGATTTGAAGAGTTATCCTGTGGAAGATGGATGAAGCTTTCAGGGACAGAGTAAAGAGTACAAGTGGAAATTATAGGGACCCAGATGCCAGCTGGTTGTAAAGAATACACCTCAATTTTTAGAGTCATCCAAAAGATGAATGGATAGCCTCTGGATATAGTGAATTTTCCCAAAATTGTTTTTCAGGAAAGACTGGATAACCCCTTGTTGATATGTTGTAGAGGAGATTTGGTGAAGAAGTCCAGGGAGCAGGCTGGAGAGCAATAGAGAGAACCTGGCTAGTCTAGGCACTTTCCTGAAAATGGAGATTCTAAGAGGAAGTGACCAATCGGCAGAAGAGTCTTCAGCGGTGGGATTATCTTGCAGGGTGAGAAGACGGCTCTGGTACAGCGAAGAAAGAAATCCAGAGCATCAGGAACAGACCCCAGAGAAGGCATTTCCTTTTTCTTTCTGATCCTATTGGCAAGACCTCTCTGTGAATGTTAAAAATTGATAAGAGAGGCTGCTCCTTTAATTTCTGTGACATGTAGGGATTCAATCTCATTGACTGGGCCTTGCCTCAGGCCATTATAAATATGAAATTATTACTTGAAAGCCTCTACAGCTTATTTCCTGGAAGTGCCAGTGGCAATTCAACATCTGTGGTGTAAGTATTTGAACTTCACTTTTTTCTCACTTGCCCTTCCCCCTCCCCCCATTTTCCTAGACTCTCAGACATCCTAGACAAGTATTTACTTAGTAGCTATTCTGTGCCAGCAACTGAGGATATAAAAATATGAAAACAAAAATGAAACAGTACCTGTCTTCCTAGAAGCCTACATTCTATCAAGGTACCAATAATAACCGTTAAAACTAATACTAAAAAATAAACTGAATTTAGAACTATATAATTGAGGTATATATATTATATATAGTATATACACATACACATATGCATATATGTGTATATGTATGCATATATATGTATATATATGTCTGTGTGTATTCCCAAAACTTTTTAACTTTTTTGCTGATAATGTTTGTATGACCCAAAATGTCTGGAGATTATTGATCTATCTCACCAAAAATTTGAGAAAATTAATGAGATGATACTCATTATGCTCTTGGGTTCCTCACAAATTAGTCGTATATATAATGTCAGGTATAACAATAACATTTTTCTGATATTTATTCAGTTCAGGAGTCTGTAAAGCTTTGCCTTTGTATTTTTTTAAGTCAACAGTTAGAAGCTGGATTAGAGAAACTGCTCATTATCTTCATCTACTGCATACTATAAGAAAGCCTACTCAGTATTTCCATAATGTAAGATTATCTTTGTGATAGTAAATTGACTTTAATCTTCTACAATAAAAACTCAGCATCACAAAGGTATGAATTTTGTAGCTTGTATCACATTTTTTGTTCATTTTTGTTCAATTTTATTTTTTAAAATTAACAAGAATTTGTCCCCCTTTCCCTCCTAAAAATAAATAAAAAAATTGCAACAAATATGTATAGTCAAGAAGAATGAATTCCCACATCGGTCATGTCCAAAAATATTTCATGAGTTTCTGTGAAACTTGATGGAGATAGCCTGAAATGTCTCAACATGACAGCAAAATCAAATTTGAGACAGATCAAGGACCCCATCCAAGCCAGCAATGTTACAGTGTTGGAAAGTTCCTAGTGAGGAAACATCCTTTATCAGAAACTCTCTTCCAACTTATTGTGTTAGAGCTTGTTATTGTTCAGTTGTTTTCTGTCATGTCAATTCTTCCTGTCAATTCTTCAATTTTTTCCTTCTCTAGCTCATTTTACAGATGAGGAAAATGAAGCACACAGGGTTAAATCACTTGCCCAGGGTTATGCAGCTAGTAATTGTCTGAGGTGAGATACGAACTCAGGTCTTCCTGATTCTAGGCCCAGAGCTCCTTGCACTGCATCCCCTTACTGCCCATTGCTTTAGAGCAGGGATTCTTAATCTTTTTTGTGTCACAGACAACTTTGGTAGTCTGGCAAAGCCTATTGACTCACCAAAAGAACATTTTTAAATGCACAAAACAAAATGATACATAGGATTACAAAGGAAACCAACTATATTGAAATAGTTATCAAATTATTTTAAAAAATAAGTCTATGGACTCCAGGTTAAGAGCTACTCCTTTAGGGACTTTTCTAGGGGGCACTGAGAAGATGAGTGACCTATCTAGGCTCACAAAGCCACTATTTATCTGAATTAGAAACCAGGTCTTTCTAGCCCTAATGGTGTCCCTCTAACTGCAATTCCATGTGTTTCTTTAACTTTAACTATATTAATTTATTGCAATTTACAACATATTTATCAAGTTCCTACTATGTGAAATCTTCTAGGTACTAAAGAGATACCAATTTTATGGCATTCCTTCTTTCACAGAACCTATATTCCAGTACATTATTATACTTATGAAAAAACAAAAACAAAACTCAACAACATTGTACAAAATAATACATGTTAAGTGAAGAAGAGAGATACATTACTAATTGGGAAGATAAGAGAAGTATCACTTAATCAAAAATTTCGAACTAGAAGAGAACCTAGAAAGTCATATACTGTCATAGCCTTATTTTCCATTTGAGGAAACTAAAGCCCAGGACAATTAAATGACTTGTCCAAAGTCACATAGATAGCAAGTGGCAAAGAATAGAGTTGAACTCATGTCCTCTGACTCCAAATTCAGTTCTTGTTTCACAATACTTGGAGGAGATGGCATCTGAATTAGGTTTTAACTTAAAGTAAAGGCTTTACACTTAAGATGTGGGTTGAAATTGCTCTTGTGGAATGAAAAGTGTGAGAAGAACATCTGAGCGGAAGTGCCTTCAGGAAATGGAGGAGGGAGGATTATGGGGAAGATGAATAGTTTAATTTCACTACAGCATAATGCATAGAAGTAAAATGCATAAGAAATAACTGGTAGTAATAATAATAAAAATAATGGCTAGAATTTATATGGTGCTTTAATGTTTACAAGGCAATTTATAAATATTACCTCATTTTATCCTTACGACAACCCTGGGATGTAGGTGCTATTATCATGCTCATTGTCCAGTTGAGGAAACTGAGAGAAACAGAGGTTAAATAATTGCTTTTTCAGGGTCACACAGCTAGTAAGTACCTAAGGCTGGATTTGAACTCAGGTCTTTCTAACTCCAAGCTCAATGTTCTATCCACTGTGCCACTAGCTGCCTCAAATGTACCACACAGATCGCAAGTGGCCAAGCAAAAATTTGAAATGGGCTTCCTTGACTCTTGATTCAGCAGGCTTTCCACTGCACTGTGCGGCCCCTTCACACACATTATAATTTTGTGATACTTCCATTCCTTTTCAGGCATGACATGTATTTTGGTACTCACAAGGTCTAATATGACCACATTACTCTAATTTGAGCAAGTCAGCATTTCCTTTGGAAGACTTTAAATGGAGCATTTCAATTTCCCTTGTAACCAGTTCTCCAGAAGCAGATTTTGGCTTATCATAAGAATTTCTAAAAAAAAAATAAAACATCTAAGGCTATTTAACAATCAAATAATATCTCAACCACTGGAGGTGTTCAAACAGATGATAAGTGAGCATCTGTGAGAGATGACAGAAAAAATCCTTAAATTAGGTTGGAAGATAGATTGGATGATCTCTAGTTCTTTCTATTCAAAGACAGAACTAACAAAGGACGTATGGGGTTTTGCCCCAGGGAGTTCAACATGAGGGTATTTTGGACCAAGCTTGACTCAGGTTGGTCTCGGCAGAATGAAATGAGGCACTTGTTGACCATTTATGCTTTAACAAAAATAAGTTAACTTAACGATAACGTGTAAAAAATACTAAAAAGAATAATTCATTAGTGTGGTCGGACAGAGCTCTTCTATCACCACAATTCCATGATGGCTTGCCTGGGACAACAGAATGCATTGAACCTGAGGAACCCTCAACTCCTCCATTAAGTCTCAAGGATATTTTCATTACCTTTTAGGGAAAACTAGCCTAAAGTTTGTGAAACAGATGTTGCTCCTACTACATTGCGTGTGCAACTTTTTGTCCTATAGAAGTGAGATCACAAGCCCAGGTGCTTGTCACCATCATGTTCCTTTCTCTTTCTCCAGTCCCTATGGTAATGAGGGCTGGAACTCTCTAAGGATGGGAGATGCTTTCAACATACCCCAAGCCATTCCAATGGTTGGATTGTCTTTTTCTTTGACATTTCATGCCTCCCTCCACCTCTCTCTTGAATGAATTTGCCCTGGGCATGGTTTCAGCTAGGTAAATCTCTACTTACAATACATGAACTTCTAGTGCTATGACTTTGGATTGGTATTTCAACATGGTGCATTAAATCAGATGTCTATGTTAAAAAAATGCATATACCAAAGCACTCTAAGTAATTCAAAGTAGACAGAAAACAAAGGGTCAAACTGAGTGTTAGAGTTGTGAATATTCACTTAAAATTACTACGATTTGCTTTGTGCTTAAAAAAAGTCTAAGCTACAGTAATTACTGTTTAGGTCTAATCTGTATAGGGAATAATTGACTTATTTGAAAGCTGATTAGAGTAATGTTATTATGATAATAATAGAGCCCTTCTAACAATTTATTTTTTAAAAAACAGTAACAGAAAACCTAAAGACAAAAGCCCACACAGAGTGCTATACATAGGCTAAAGGCTGTAGTATCAAATTGTGTTTAACAGTGAGCAAGCTGCAGATGACAAACTAATCCAGAGGGGGATACCCAAGAGTATTAGGGTATTGCAGATGAAGCTGTTTCTGTTCTGCCATTGTTTTATTTTCAGGAAACATGAAGAGCTAAAAACAGTTCGAGGTTTTGTTTTATTGAGGTGTTTAAGAAATGTTAGGAAAGAGATTGCATGAAGGAAAATCAGAGCTTTAACATCAAGTTTTAGTACTTGGGAAACACAGTACAAAACATGTCCTTAAATTGACTTTGTAATTCATGGCATGATAATAATCAATTATTTTCAGTCTCATCTAACTTTTTGTGACCCCACTTGGGGTTTACTGGGCAAAGATACTGGAGTGATTTGCCATTTCCTTCTCCAAATATAAGAAGTAATTAAGCCAAATCCAATCAAGTAGAATAGGAATAGTTTAAGATACAAGATCCTCTAGGGAGAAAAGATCTCAGTATACTACCACTCTCCATGTGGGGAATGACCTTAGACTATTACCATTTACCCTCATTGAGAAAGATCCTAGGACATTAGCCCAGGTAATTGCTTCATGAATGGGCAGAGAGAGCCCCAGGATTGTCAGCTTTCATGGGGGCAGACACCAAGACACTGTGGGGCAGTTGCTGGGTGGAGTGTGGAGGAGTAGCCTAGCTCTGGGCTAGAGAGACGCTCTCTTGGGCTGTGGCTGCTAGAGATAGAAAGCACTGGTGGTAGCTTGCTATTTTAAATAATTATCCTTCCCAACTAGGTGTTAAGCTAAGTTGCATCTAAGTTGCTGATGGATTGCAAGAGTTATAAAAATATAAATGTAATAAATTTTAAAATTGCAATTTATAATCTAAAATTCCTGCCAACCCTAAATTTCAGTGACACTAGGCAACATCTTGTCATCCTGTTGCTTTAGCTGTGACTGTGAGGATAATAGACTTACCTATCCTAAGCTTCCTTTCTTCCAACTTTGTTGTTCTATCTACTTCTCTCCCAATTTTAATCCTTCATATATCTCTCCTTAGTTATGGTCAAGAGCGTCCAGTATCCTCAGGCATTTAGCCTCATAGCAAATAGGGATAGAGTAGCCTAAATGCAGGAAGAATTCCCAGTATTGGACTTTCTGCATTCCAAAGGTTTGTAGCCTTTAAGAGGGGTGTGGAGAGTTGGGGAAGTTCAACTCCAAGTAATTTGACTAACGGGCAAATGAGGATAGGGACTAGATATGTCATATCATTGGTATAGGGAACTCTTAGGTGAAGAAATTCCCCATACCAATGCAGGCTTGCCCCTTTCCTGCAATTTTTGTCTTAGAGAACTACCCGTGGAAAGTACAGAAAATATAAATCTATATTTTTTGTCTTAGGTTTATATCTATTAGAAACTGTACTTGATCTTTGTGTGGGATGAGAGATAACTGGTGGGAAGTACAAGGGGCAACGAATCCTTTCAATTGTATGATACACATGTTTGTAATATTGTATATTCTAAATAATTAGGTCTATGTGTGTTAGTATCTTATAACCAATAAAACTGTAAACTCTTTGAAGATAGGAAACATATATTTTCTAAACTTTGCATCTCCCTTCTATACAGTCCAAACTTTTCTGCTTGGCTTTTATATCTCTATCATCTGGACCCATTTTACTTATCTAACCTTATCTCTCATTACTCCTCAACACACCGTCAGAACCACATACCCATATGTATTTGTGTTTTCCCCCCTCCCATTTCAGAGTTGGAAAGGACATCAGAAGTATCTAGTCTAACTCTACTTGACCAAGAAAGATCACCTCTATCATATCACTTATAATTAATCATCCAACTTCTGCTTAAGAAGCTTTGAAGAACCCATCTCATTCTGAAATAGCCCATTCAGATTTTGGACAGCTCCAGAAGTTAGGAAATTTTATGTAAAGCCTTAATCTTCTACTACCCATTCTTCAACCTAAATTCCTTTCTTTCTAGTCCTACAAAGGAACAGAGTACTTTAATAGTTCATATTCTTTTGTTTTTCTAAGGATGTTTTTCTATTAATGACCTCATTAAATTCTTACTCTGATACCCAAGTTGCAAGAATGGAGCACAAACTATGAAAGCTTTTGAATGTACATGTGGTGATGGACTCATCTAAGACCTATGAAGATTGGGTGACCATTTAATATTGATGATATAGTGGGATCTATGCCAGTATGGGTTGGATTGCATGGCTTCTGAGTCCAGGTGGGAATTAAC
The DNA here is from genome assembly GCF_011100635.1 of Trichosurus vulpecula. NCBI lineage: Eukaryota > Metazoa > Chordata > Mammalia > Diprotodontia > Phalangeridae > Trichosurus > Trichosurus vulpecula. The sequence goes on from NC_050581.1 coordinate 26,603,687, forward strand.
ATTTCTTCAAGGAGACATTCAGGGTTAATAAGAAACCCAAACTATCTATAACCATATTAAAACATGTTACAAATCACTAAGGATTAGGGAAATGAAAATTAAAGCATCTACAAAGTTCTGTGTATTATCCAAGTTGGCAAAAAAGTAAAATGACAGTAGTTGGGGGAACTGCAAGAAAACAAGTGCTCTGGTACATTGTTGGTAGAGTTGTGAATTGGTCCAACTTCTCTGTACAACAATTGGGAACTACAGAACTATACACTTAAGGTTACTAACCTATGCACACCCTTTGACCCAACGAAACCACTACTAGGCCTATACTCCGAAGAGATAAAAGAAAGAAGAAAAGGATTAATATATGCAGAAAATGTTTATATCACCTCTTTTTTGTAGTGAAAAGGAACTAGAAACTAAGACAAACAACTTATCTTTACAAGTGTAAAGACAAATGTGAGTGAGAACTTCATGATGACACTAAGGTTTTGAACCGATGTCTTAGAGAATGGTGGTACCTACTACAGAAACAGGGAATTTCAGAAAAATGGTGCATAAAACAGGGGTGAAAAGGGGAAAGAAATGAGTTCTGTTTTGTATATTTTAACTTTGAGACACTTGAGGGACATCTATACTGAAATGTCTAATAGGTATTTAGTGTTGCAGGACTAATGCTCAGAACAGAGATTGAGGCATGACTGATGGCTACACCAGTAATGAATCACTTCCTGTTAAGATATAACGAAGTTCTTTTTTTTTCACTTATTGAATAAAGGAATCATGATATTTAGGAATTAAGTTTCTGTATTGACTAAAAATCTTTGATCTCTCTCATTTCTTATTTCTGAACTACAATTTCCAACTATTTTCGTCATTCTCATTTATACTTATCTTTGTATTGAAGTCATTGAGAATATTAATTTAATTTGGAGGAATTTATCAAATTCTTTTAAAATGAATTTCCCATTTTACCTCCTCATATACTCTAAATTTTATTTATTTGCTATTTCTTGTCCATTACATTCCATGCCCTAACTTCTTGGCTTTGCACATAGTTTCTCCCATGCCTGGTGTAGTACATGCTCATTTGGGGCTTCTACATTTTCTCAGAATTCTAGGGAGACCCCTGAGGGGCTTGGGGGTGTCATTTTTAATACTGCAATTCATGCAACACTAGACCTTATTGGGATGGGGCAAAGATAAAGCTAGGTACTAATGAATAACTTTAAGCTCATCCAAAAGACTCAGCAAGATTAATTTATAATTCTAGAGGAAATTTCAGACTGAACAACTCATTTCAACATCTTGCTTCAAATAAGAAAGTCATCTTAGGTAATTCTTGATAAAGCATTTTAGCATTATTTTGAATGATATGTGTTTAAAACTAGGAATATATCTTTCTAGGAACAAGTGTGTGTGTGTGTGTATGTATGTGTGTGTGTGTCTGTGTGCGTGTGTGAAAGGAGCCACAATCTTTGTTATTTATATTGGCTATTATTGGTAAAAAAGAAAAGAAAAGAAATAATGACTATTAAAATGTGACTTCATCTTCTTTATCTTCATTTTGCTTAGGAAAATCTTAGCTAAAGTTAAGTTTAGCAACTAATAGACATCAACTCCTTAAATAAAGGCAACTTCCTTGAATTACTTGCAAGTCTTTGGTAATGTGCTACAGCCTAAATACACCCAATCTGTGTCATTCCATTGCCCTTTGAATCAGCTGAAGTATTAATTCTTCAAAGACCATGTCCCGTGGTTTGTAGTCATACTGTGTGATCTAGACAATATTGATATTAAAAAATGAGTTTTCCTTGGAAATAAGTAACTTCAAGTCATTGAAAGTACTACCTATTATCCCAAATGAGAGTGCTCATGATAGATGGTCTCCTTGTGTTTTGTAAAGTATGAGGTGAGGTTCTCTGTTGTGAAGTAGATGGGAGAGGATAGTGTTGGAGGCCTGAAAAGAGAAGAAATGATTCATAACAGCCTCTATGGGAAGCATGATAGAGTCAGGTAGGGAAGAGCAAAAGGATTGCTCTGTAGTGATGAGGTCCAGTTGATATTAGATGACATAAATTTATAGTGGATTCCATTGTCATAACTGTGATATTTTACTATACAGATCAGCAGTATGTGGGTAGAAGCAAAGAAGATAGATGGTGGGGGTAACTCAGGTCAGGTCTGACAAATCTTGAGAGGTGATAGGGCAAGGGGAAAATGGATTTGAAAATTGAGGACAGTGTTTAGTTGAACTAGTTAACTATTGGATAACAATTGCAAAGGGAGAAAAGTGAAGTCAGAGCAGAGATGATATACTAAGAGAATAGGAGACATATAGTCTTTGGAGGTAAGCTAAAGACAGATGGAAAGAAAGATGATGTATTATTGTCAGAGGAATTCAGAGTCCTGTTTCATGGAGACAAAATACTTTCCTGTAAGGTTGAGACTGAGGGTATGAATAACTCTGCACATGGCAGTTCATTGAAATATATACATTTGCAAGTTGACAGCAGGTAACTTTTAAAGTCAGAACCTTCTTGGTTTTGAAAATTATCCCCTTAAAATGATCTGAAGGAACCCTTGGAAAACTATACCACTAGATTTTATTTTTCTACTAAGGAGTATGCCAAAGTCATCCTGAGGAAGGAAGTTTTTAAAACATGCTACAGGTTGAATGGTTTTGAAAAAGATTTAGATAAGTTCATGAATTACAGATTCATAAGAAATTGTTAGTAAATTATGTGAAATCAAGGAGCAGACTTCTAGCTTTTTTTTGAAGAGAATTATATTGAGTATAAATACCATATATATGTATATTATATATATATGTGTGTGTGTGTGTGTGTGTGTGTGTGTGTATGTATGTATGTATGTATATACATGTTCCAGCAAAAAAGCCCTTGGGCAGAAATTTAGGGTCAATGGATGATAAACCTGGTCCCTGGTCCAATATGGATATTTTTATAAGCTGCACAGTTTCCTGATTTCTTGATGTGGTTACTCAATTCCCTCTGATTATAGGTGTGTGTTTGTGTGTGTGTGTGTGTGTGTGTGTGTGTGAAATGTACCGAAGCATCGTAGTGCAGTGGAACAAATTCTGGATATGGAATCGGTTTACTTGGATTCAGACACTTCCTCTGCCCCTTACTACCCGAGTGATGCTGGGTAAGTCGTTTTACCTATCAGGGCCTCAGTTTCTTCATTTTGAAAAGTGAGGCAGATATACCAGATGACTTCATAGTTTCATTTCATCTCTAAATCTATGATCCTGAGATGCATCTATGACATCAGGTCTACCATAAGTTTTAAAAAGAAATTTGTTTCTATAATGAAATATCAATTGATAAGCATTTATTAAATGTATACCATATGCCCAATGTAGGAGATACAAATACATCAATGAGACAAACCTCAAGATGTTTGCCTTCTAGTTGGGGGTGGGAAGTAGACATTCACCATGTTCACAGATAAGTAAATATAGGAGATCTGTAAACCAATACAAAGTAATTGGGAGAACCAGATAAGCCCTCTTGAAGAAGGTGGCATTCCATTTGACCCCGGATGTTATCTAGTGGTTCCCTAGGGTGGAGTTAAGAAGAGAATGATCTACACAAAGACATGGAGAAATAAGACAGAATGTTCTATATGAGGAACAATTAATCAATCACCAGCATTTATTAAGCACCAATTGTATGCCCAATACTGTGTCAGGTGCTGAGGATGTAAAGATGGGGATGAAAACAGTCACTAAACTCAAAGAGCTAACTGTCTTGTTGGGGAAGACAACATGTGTATGTATAGGTGATTTGCTAGGGGGTAGGGGAAGACAATCAGAAAAGACTTCATGTAGAAAGTGGGGCTTGAGCTAAGCCTTGAAAGAAACTAAAGATTCTAAGTTATGTAGTTGAAGAGGGAGTGCATTGTAGACATGGGGGACAGTCAGTACAGAAGCACGGAAGTAGAAGATGAGCGCTATGAATGAAGAATAGCAGAAAAAGCCTGGTTTTGTTGGACTACAGTGATTGTGGAGGGAATTAATACATGATGAGACTGGAAAGGTTTGTTGGATTGAGAACCTGAAGGGCTCTAAGTGTCAAAAAGAAGGGTTAATATCTGATACAAAAAGTTATAGAGAGCAATAAGAAACAATATTGACTTAAGCAGTAACATGATCAGAACTGTGCTGTAGGAAAATCACTTTGTTAATTGTGTGGAGGATGGATTAGTGGTGATGAGAGCCTGAACCTGGGTGGTGGCTGTGTAAATGAAAGAAGGAGACTGAGGCATAAGGTGTTATGGAGGTAAGAAATAACAAGTCTAGGTAGTCAATTGGCTATATGAGATGAATGAAAATGAGGAGTTAGGCATGATACTGAAGTTTTGAGATTGCTTGGCTATAAAGATGGTAGTGCCCCTGACAGAAATAGTTCAGAAGAAGGGAGAATTTGATGGGAAAGAAATTCAATTTTGGTCACATTAAGTTTAAAAAATCCATAGGATATAAAATTCAAAATGTCCAGAAGGCAGTTAGTGATATAGGACTATAACAAAACTCAGATTAGCGATTAGGGCTAGAAATGTAAGTCTAAGGGTCTACAGCTTAGAAATAATTAAACTCCTTTTGAAGACACCTAGTGAGGGGATGTGTTAAGAATTGTGATTCATCAAAGGAAAAAAATTCGTATAAAGGAGCAATCAGGCAGGTAGGAAAATTGGGTGAGAACCAAGAGAGATCAGTGTTGCAAAAACCTAGAAAGGAAGAGTGGGTGGTCAACATGTTAGATGCTACAAAAAGGTCAAAGAGGATAATTGAGAAACATCTCTTATATCTGGCATTTAAGAGGCTATTGATGATTTTGGAAAGTCTGATTTCAGTTGAGTTGACAAGGTTTGAAGTAAACCTATACAGAGAGTTTCAGGGAGAGTGAGAGAAGACAAAGTGAAGGCAATGAGTGTACATAAGTTTTTCAAGGAGTTTGGAAGAGAGAGGAGAGATAAGGCTAATTTGGAGCACAGGATGTGAGGGGCAGTAATGTATATCCAGACTAGAAATAAGGGCTTGAGCTAGATTATAAAGAGTTTCAAATTCCTAACGGAGGAATTTATCTTAGAAACAATAAAGAGCAAGTGAGTGTTCTTGAGCAGCTGAATACATTATGGGGCTTGTGATTTGCCACGGACTAGAACTTGCTATTTCAAGTTTGAAAGCAATCCTCTCTGGACTTGATATTAAGCTACTTCTTGGGCTAGTCTTTGCTGTTGTTACACATTCATAAACTTCATGTTTTTCCGTGTTTTGCTCTAATTTCAAGAGCATATTGTCGACATGGCAGTTATATTCACTGTATGACAGCAACATATGATGGATCAATCATGTGAGAAGAGCAAGGAATAACCAATGGGAAATCTGAATGAACTTCAGGTATCTATACAGTATGAAAAGAAAATAAGGAAGGACCCTAGCTTGTTGAGTGGATACCCTCCAGTCATGAATTAGTTGTGAGTTGTATGCTTAGAGGGGGTACCCACATCGATGGAATCACAAAGCCATGTTATCATAGGGTCTCAGTCTTGCCTTTTTAGACTAGTTTAAGCATGCTATTGATGTGATAGCTGAGGACTGTGAAGTAGTTTTGCCCATTTAGGTCTGATATCAGTGTGGTTCACATACCAAGATCAACATCAAGACCCCTATTTATCACTTGGTGTCATTCTTCCTTCCTCCCCATTTTACTTGGTATAAGCATACATATGTGGTTTGCAATGTTCTAAAAATGCAGAGAGGTAAGAATTATTTTTGATTAGATCCCTATTGCCTTGTTAACAAATTCTCTTCCATCTTGTTGAGCTTAAGACTTCCAGGCAGCTCTGGCTCTAGAGGTGAAAAAAGCTATTCTACTCCCTTACTTTGTCTTTTATGAAGCATAGTAAAATAATCATTAAATAATCATTTGAGTATCCAAGGAATACAAGAAGATTTGAGCCAAGACTAATTGCTCTAGAGTCTAAAAGCACTGAATAGTACTCTTCCCCACCCTGTTAAAGCTTAAGCTAGTACATTATTTTTAAACTGGTCATCACCCTGGAAAAATCAGCACCTATAAACTATGTATACCTCCTTTTGCTTGCTGAGACAAAGTTAGTTTTCCCTCTCTATTCTTTTGGGTTGCAGACACTATTTTGGCTTCTAGTAGTTGTACTCAGTATTTTGAGTAATAAAGATTAATCAACATATCAAAAGACATTTGCTAAGTGCTTACAATGTACCAGGTGCTCTGGAAACAAAGGCATAAACAAATCAATCCCTGCCCTCAAGGAGTATATGTTCTATAAGATAAATGCACAGATATGTGCAAGCACGGAATTTTCTTAATTTTTTAAGATGAATATCTATTGAATACTCAATCATAAAGGACATTATTTTTGTCAATCAAATTGAATAACCAAACCTTTTCTTTTTCTAATTAACAATTGAAGTTTACTTAAAATCCAAACAAAAACATAAGGTGAAAAATCTCTCTTTTTTTTTGGAGATATTAAGGTGTTCCTGGGCATATTCAACACAATTTGCCCATACAAATAAGTTGTGTGTTAAGAGGAGACCCTCAGTATAGGTCATGAGCTTTACCACCCTCAGTGGTAAGGATGGAACCTCTTTAGTTTAATCTTCCAACATATGGGGGCAGCAATGGTGAATGTCAGTTCCAATTCTGGTAGCTATATTTATGGTTTTTGCCTTATTGTAGTAAGCCTTAGTTTTAAAATGTTGTCTTCAGAAGAAAAGGCCAACTGGCAGATAAAAAAGAGAAATGTCATAAGACATTTGCAACTATAGGATAAGGTAGTAGATAGGAACACATCTGCTGTTGGGATTCCTAATTATCTTGTGACTCTGAATAGCATTTTTTTTTTGGAGGAGAAAGAAATACGTTCCTAGGTTTCACGTGAACAGCAAGGAATTTGACAACCCTATTTTCTGATTTGCTGAGCTGACCCTATTTTGCTTCCTTTCTGGAAGATATTCAACAACTTGGCTCTTTTGTGGATTTCAAGCCTAGATTGAAGACGTAAAAAATGAATTTTGCCTTTTCACTAGTTGTTGTCTTTTATGTATGATGCTCTGGGACCTTGTTTGAAGGGTGCTATACAAGTATAAGGATTGGATTGGCTGAATACTTTTTTTACCTCATCAGGCTGTTAATCCAGCATGCCTGTGGTGATAAACCCTGAAAATCCCAGATAATCCTATATAGTATTCAGACTGAGTTGGCAACAACTATAAATACATATCAAACTGTCAAATACCATTATCATTTAGACAACTCTGCAGTCCTTCCAAATTACATTAAAATAACAGTTCATTTCTTTTATTTCATTTCTTTCCCCTCTTTCTCTCCCTTCTCCCTTTTCCCACTTTTTCCCTTTTCTTTCAGTTTTCTTCTCATTCATCTCCCCCCTCCCTTCGTTCTAACCCCTTCCATCTCCCTGCTCATTCAGCTGTTTATTTCTTTTCTCATTGGTCCTTCTTTCAGTGCTTCCTCCCCACTCTAGACTCCATTCCTCTCCACTTTCTTCTTTTCCTCCTTCTGCATTCTTTCCACTCCAAGTCTCTATATTTGTCTCCTTTTTAATGGCAGCTGCTATTAGTTTTTATTATTTTTTTCTTCATCCAACTCCTGTATCTAATAGTACACTGCGACTATCTTAGGTGGTAAAGAGAAGTTTATTTATAATTTTCCCCACTATTCTGCTATGCAACCTTTTTTATTGCAGATCTGCTTCCATATGACCTAGAGGCATAGTGAGTAGTTGAAATTCCATAGATAAGCAAATAATTCTTGGCAGTTTAAAAAAGGAAAGATCCTCACTGCCAAAAGGCTTCTGTTCACCACACAAAACAAATGTTGTTACTATTCCAATTCCAAAAAAGCATCTTAAATGCATCCTTTCACCAGAAGTAGATCCAGCCTTCAAGTCTAATTAGATGTAAAGAAAATCTTTTGTTATTTTTTTTTATTATACAATTTAGGCTTGGCTAATAACCAGAGATAAATAATAGTTTACCCCTGCTGAGTTCTAGGCAACACTCTCCAGAATAAGTACAGAGCAAATTTTATGAAAAGCTATCGTTTGCTCTATTCATTTTCATTCCGCCCCCTATCCTGTCTTCTTTCACTTAATAGAAAACCTCCCCACCGCTCCCCTTCTCAACACACACACAAAGTATAGCCATATGACTTTCAAGTTGGATTAAGATCTGGCCAACTTTGGATAAGAGGAAGAGAGGGGTAGCCAAGAGACAATGACAGAACAAAGAAAGAGCAGGGAGATCTCCACTAAAGCTTTCCTTAAAGTCAAGAGAAGGCCAAAAGACTTTGCATAAATTCTAGTCTTATCAGATTAAATATCATTCTAGCTATGGGCTGTATGTTTGAAGATCATTCTAGCTAAGTTTGGAGAGGCTTATTACTCAAACGTTGAATCTCAGGTGAACTTTTTGGCCAGCATTGCCTCTTAATATTTTGGGATCTGTATCAATGGAGCAAACACACACAAATGAAGTCATAGATCACCTAATTTTAAAACAGGCAAAAGAGGATGCTCAATGATTATATCCCATGTCTTACATATCTTTTTTCCTGCATTTAAAATAAAGATTTTTAGTAATTTGGCATACTGTTTATTCTCACTACTTACTTTACTTTAAGCTTTTGTTTAATTCACAAGGAACACATTGTCTCAGCTCCAAATCATATCAAATATTTTTCCCTTTACATCTGCTTATGTCTGGTATTTTCTTGTATTAAATTATATTTAGGGAATGTATGGTAATTGAGAACAGCCAAAGCAAATATCCAAATGACATAGTCTATATGCCGTGGCACACTGCTTTAGGGTCACAGGAGTTGAATTGCAATCTTAGATCCTATGCAATATAGCAGGGACCTTGGGTAAATCACTTAACTACTTAGTTTCCAATTTAGGAAATTGCTGTTATTGTTATTGTTTGTCCTTCCTTCTCGAAGAGGACCATGACACCAGGGAGGTGATGCCATGACAGGCAAGTGAATTAGATTTAAGTGAGGGTGGGTTGTGCAAAGTCACCAGCCTCACTTTCTCTTCCAGAGCCACATCAGGACAACTGGAGCATTCGGGAAATAGCAGTTACATGATTTTATTTAGGCATTTATTTATGTGTTTATTCATCCACCCATTCATTTATTTACACATACCTAAGTTCAAATAATAAGTCAACATTTATTAGCTGTTTACCATATGCTAGACATTGTGCTAGCTTTTGCAGATAGAAATACAAGCAGAAAAAGAGTGCCTGCCTTCAAGAAGTGTACATTCTAATAGGATAATACATAAAAGAAAGCTGAAAAGCCTGAGGAGGGCAGGGAATAGCAGAGAAGGCCTGGAGAATTAGGAGTGCAGGCAAGAGAGGAATGAAGTCATGGCAGGCATGGGCACTTTCTTTAAAGCTCTAGAAGGAGCTGACCAATTAGAAGAAAAGGCAGCAGAGACGGACTCTACACAGACAGCTGATTCAGAGAATAATCCTCTACATCAGCAACACATCTTTTCCTGTCCATTAAATTATAATTCATTCTCTTCTTTATGGTGTTATTTGGTGTTGGCCATAATATTTGCATATTTGTATACTACACAGAGACCTCACACCTATATATTGTAAAAGTTTTATTAAAGCAAACAGAATGAGTAGGCTTCTGTGTAATATACAAGAACTTGGACTCTGTCACACTATTTCCCTAAACATTGCTTTCCGATCATAAAACCCATTGTCCCAATTCCTTTCTTTGCTCCTCTAAGGAGTACGTGCACAAGCCTTTAATATAACTTCAACTTCCTTCTTTGTTCTGCTTTTATTTATTGTGAAAATATCAAGATTAATATGATTGAGCTCCTGCAGCAATCGGTGTACTTGTAGATATTGGACAATTAATTCACAGTTAGATTATCAACAACCAAATAGAAGTTTTCTGACAGTCTAAACACTCTATTATTCTTTGATTTTTCTTCCCTATCTTCTTCCATTTCGCTATCATGGTTGTGGAAGAAAAAAAGTGCCTCACAGGACTGAGAAACATTTTTTTATTTTACTTCATTTCTTGAGTTCCCATGATAAAAAAAAAAATATCCACCACTACTTGGGCAATCTACTGTCCTTATACATAATTACCTAGTTTGGTTCTCAGGAAAACAGACTTGGTCCACTAGTGTAGACAAATTCAAAAGTAGGACTTTATAGACAACACAAATGACATTGACACAAAACATAATAATTACATCCAGAAGTTTGACAAGTACAAATTGGTTGACACAACAGGGAGACCAAAAAAGCCCAGAAAAACACCACAGTTATAAAACATCTGACTTGTCAAACAGATAGAAATGGATGTCAAAGACAGCACTGGTTAGCATATAAATTCATTTGTAAAACTTTATGAAGAAAGATGATTATGAGAAGTATCTTCTTTTTTTTGAAAATTTGATTTTATTAAAATGTGTCCTTAGACAACTGCTAGCTATGTGACCCAAGGAAAGTAATGCAATCACAACCTGCCTGTTTCAACAATTCAGGTAGCAGCTGCTGTGGGGGTGACAAACCAACACAAGCCCAACAACAAGAATGCTGCAAGCCCAAGTTCTTTTGATCTGCTTTACTAAGGAAAGCAACGTTAAGGGGTTAACAATCTTACTTTAATCCAATATACAAATATCATTCAGTCAGCTCAGGGGGAAAAGCCAGCACCCTGAACTTCAGAGCAAATATAAACAAATTACAAACATACATTTATGAATAGACTAAATACAATTTATAGTCACCAAGGAACCATCAACATCTGAGTTCAGCTGGGAGCTCGACAAGACTGGCTCAGAGTCATATGTCACTCCTGCTGTGGCTCAGAGCTCCAAAAGAGAAAGCCAGCCTCTGCATTTATATATCTTATCCAGGGTCAAAGGTGAGTCACACATGGGACTCACCCATGTGACCTAAAATCATCACAAAAATGAGGCTTAAACCCACATGTTCTAAAAGCCTTTGATGTCACAAACATGTCACTCAAATCCATGTAAACTAGGCTTTCCCTTGAGGCAAGGAGGTCATCAAGGACTTCTAATTTAATCAAGGAAACTAAGGCCAAACTCTTCAAGGGCACTTGGTTGAATAAGTGCTAAGAGCCCATCTTGATTCCGAATACACTGCCTCAGTTTCCTCATCTGTAAAACATGGAGATAATAATAACCCCTATCTACCAAATTTGTTGTAAGTATAAAATGAAATTATATTTGTAAAGCTCTTTGAAAACTTTGTTGCTATATAAATGCTAGTTTAAAATTCAATGAACAAAAATCTATTTTCTCTCCCTTTTGCCTCCCTCTTTCCTAGCGAGAAAAAAGGAAAAGTAAAACCCATGTAGCAAATATGTATGGTATAACAAATTTCTGCACTGGCCATGTTTGAAAAATACATGTCTCAACATAGCCCTTCACTTCTCAGTCAGGAGGTGGGAAGCATACTTCATCATAGGTCCTCTGATCTCACGGTTAGTTATTACTTTGACCAGAGTTCTTAAGTATTTTAAGATTTCGTCTTTGCAATGTCTTTATTGTATGAATTGTTCTCCTAGTTCTTCTCACTTCACTATATGTCAATTTACACAAGTCTTAAAAGATTTCTTAGAAGCTGTACCCTTCATTGAGTCTTAAAGCATAATAAATAGTATTTCATTACATCCATAATCTTTTCAGCCATTTCCAAGTTGGAGGACACTTTCTTAGTTCTTAGTTCTTTGTCACCACAAAAAAAAGTGTCCATAATTATTTTTGTACATATGTGCCCTTCTTCTCTATCATTGATCTCTTTAGGTTATAGGCTTAGTAATGGTATTGCTAGGTCAGAGTGCGCACAGTTTAATAACTTTTTGGAACATAATCCCAAACAGCAGAAGGGCTGGATCAATTCACTGTTTCAGCAATAATGCATTAATGTGTTAATTTTCCTGTAGCCCTCAACAATTGAAATTTATTTTGGGGGGGGGTCAATTTAACCAAATCTGATGAGTGTGCAGTAGAAACTCAGAGTTTGTTTAATTTGTATTTCTCTAATTGTTAGCAATCTATTTCATTTTTTTATGTGACTATTGATGCCTTAGATTTCTTTTTTAGTAAACTTTGCTCATATCTTTGAACCAGTTATTATTTGGGGAAATTGTCCTTATTCTTATAAATTTGAATCAATCTTTATATATTTAATAAATGAGACTTGTATCCAAAATCTTATAGCATTTTCCCCCAGGTATTTTCTCCGATTCTAATTTTAGGGGCAGTTTTTTGTTTTGCAAAATCTTTTTGATTATACGCAATCAAATTGTCTTTTTGTCTGTTTTTATCTCTGTTGTTTGCTCATAAACTCTTCCCCATTCTTAGATCTGAAAGGTAATTTATTTCTTCATTTCTCCTTTAATTTCTTTGTAATTTCATCTTTGATATCTAAGTCATGTATGCATTTAGAGCTTATACAGCAAGAGATATTGGTTTACACATAATTTCTGCCAGACCACATACTAGTTTTCCCAGGAAATTTTGTCAAATAAGGAGTTCTTATAACTGAGATCCTTTTTTTTAATTAATAAATTTCTTTATTTGTTTTTAGTTTACCACGCATGGTTCTACATAGTTTTGAGTTCCAGTTTTTCTCCCCTCCCTCCCCCCTCCCTCCCCAAGACAGCATGAAGTCTCATATAACTGTCATGTATAACTTCGCATTGAATTAATTTATGCACTAGTCAAGTCGTGGAGAAGAATTTTGACCAATGGAATGAATCATGAGAAAGAAGAAACAGAACCAAAAAAAAAAAACAAAAAAACCCCAAAAACAAAAACAGAAGAGAAGCAGAAAAGGCGAGCATGTAGTGTGCCTCAGTCTGTATTCAAACTTCGCAGTTCTTTGTCTCGATGAAGATAGCATTCTCCATCGTGAGTCCCCTGGAGTTGTCCTTGCCCCTTAGGTTGCTGAGAAAAGCGCAGTTTGTCAGGGTTGGTCCTCACGGAATCCATATATCTGTGGCTGTGCGCAACGTTCTCCTGGCTCTGCTCCGCTCACTCAGCATTATGTCGTGTAGGTTTTTCCAGGTTGTTATGAAGTCTGCATCATCCCCATTTCTTATGGCACAATAGTATTCCATTACCTTCATGTACCACAGTTTGTTCAGCCATTCCCCAATTGATGGGCATCCCTTTGATTTCCAATTCTTGGCTACCACATAGAGAGCCACTATAAATATTCTTGTACATATGGGTCCTTTTCCCGCTTGCGTGATTTCTTTGGGATACAACCCTAGAAGTGGTATTGCTGGGTCAAAGGGTATGAACATTTCTATAGCCCTTTGGGCATAGTTCCAAACCGCCCTCCAAAATGGCTGGATCAGCTCACAACTCCACCAGCAATGCAACAATGTTCCAATTTCCCCACATCCTTTCCAGCATTTATCATTCTCCTGATTTGTTATTTTAGCCAATCTGACAGGAGAGATGTGGTATCTAAGAGTTGTTTTGATTTGCATTTCTCTAATCAGCAGTGATCCAGAGCATTTTTCCATATGCCTGTAGATAGCTTTAATTTCTTCCTCTGAAAACTGCCTGTTCATATCCTTTGACCATTTCTCAATTGGGGAATGGCTTGTATTCCTATATATTTGGCTCAGCTCCCTGTATATTTTAGAGATGAGGCCTTTATCAGAGATACTAGTTGCAAAGATTTTCTCCCAATTTTCTGCTTCCCTGCTAATTCTTGTTGCATTGGCTTTTTTTGTACAAAAACATTTCAATTTGACATAATCAAAATTATCCATTTTGCATTTTGTAATGCTCTCTATCTCTTGTTGGGTCATGAATTCTTTACTTTTCCACAAATCTGATAAGTAAACTATTCCTTGCTTTCCCAAATTACTTAGAGTATCAACTTTTACTCCTAAATCATGAACCCATTTTGACTTTATTTTGGTATATGGTGTAAGATATTGGTCTATGCCCAGTTTTTGCCCTACCATTTTCCAGTTTTCCCAACAGTTTTTGTGAAATAGTGAATTATTAGCCCAGAAACTGGCCTCTTTGGGTTTATCAAAGAGTAGATTGCTAAACTTGTTGATTTCACCTATTTGTGTACCTATCCTATTCCACTGATCCACACCCCTGTTTCTTAACCAGTACCAGGCAGTTTTGATGACTGCTGCTGTGTAGTACAGTTTAATATCTGGTGTGGCTAAGCCACCATCTCTAGCATGTCTTTTCATTGATATCCTAGATACTCTAGACCTCTTGTTTTTCCAAATGAATTTTGTTATTATTTTGTCCAGCTCAGTAAAAAAAAATTTTGGTAGTTCGATTGGTATGGCACTGAATAGGTAGATTAATTTAGGTAGAATTGTCATTTTTATTATATTAGCTCGGCCTAACCATGAGCAACTGATATTTCTCCATTTATTTAGATCTGATTTTATTCGCGTGAAAAGTGTTTCATAGTTATGTTCATATAGGCCCTGGGTTTGTCTTGGCAAATAGACTCCCAAATATTTTATAGTGCCTTCAGTAACTTTGAATGGAATTTCTCTTTCTATCTCTTGCTGTTGGGCTTTGTCAGTAATGTATAGGAATGCTGAGGATTTATGTGGGTTTATTTTATATCCTGCAACTTTGCTAAAGTTGTTTATTATTTCAAGTAGTTTTTTACTTGATTCTCTAGGATTCTCTAGATAAATCATCATATCATCTGCAAAAAGTGATAATTTAGTTTCTTCTTTTCCTATTCTAATTCCTTCAATTTCTTTTTCTTCTCTTATTGCTACAGCTAATGCTTCCAGTACCAAATTGAATAATAGGGGTGATAATGGACATCCTTGTTTCACCCCTGATCTTATTGGGAATGCATCTAGTTTATCCCCATTACAAATAATGCTTGTTGATGGTTTTAGGTAGATGCTATTTATAATTTTGAGGAAGGTTCCACTTATTCCTATGCTTTCTAGTGTTTTTAATAGGAATGGGTATTGTACTTTGTCAAAGGCTTTTTCTGCGTCTATTGAGATGATCATATGGTTTCTGCTAGTTTTGTTGTTGATATGGTCAATTATGCTAATAGTTTTCCTAATATTGAACCAGCCTTGCATTCCTGGAATAAATCCTACCTGGTCATAGTGTATTATTCTCGTAATGAGTTGCTGCAATCTTTTTGCTAATATTTTATTTAAAATTTTTGCATCAATATTCATTAGAGAAATTGGTCTATAATTTTCTTTCTCTGTTTTAACTCTACCTGGTTTGGGTATTAGTACCATATTTGTGTCATAAAAAGAATTTGGTAGGACTCCTTCTTCACCTATTTTCCCAAATAGTCTACAAAGTATTGGAATTAGTTGTTTTTTAAATGTTTGATAGAATCCACATGTAAAACCATCTGGCCCTGGAGATTTTTTCCTAGGGAGTTCGTTGATGGCCTGCTCAATTTCTTTTTCTGATATGGGGTCATTAAGAAATTTCACTTCCTTCTCTGTTAGTCTGGGCAGTTTATGTTTTTGTAGATATTCATCCATATCTCTAAGGTTGTCAAATTTATGGGCATACAATTGGGCAAAATAATTCCTAATTATTGTTTTGATTTCCTCTTCATTAGAGGTGACCTCACCCTTTTCATTTTTGATACTGGTAATTTGATTTTCTTCTTTCTTTTTTTAAATCAAATTGGCCAAAGGTTTGTCAATTTTATTGGTTTTTTCATAAAACCAGCTCTTTGTTTTATTTATTAATTCAATAGTTTTCTTGGTTTCGATTTTATTAATCTCTCCTTTGATTTTCAGTATTTCTAATTTGGTATTTAATTGGGGGTTTTCAATTTGCTATTTTTCTAGCTTTTTCAGCTGTATGCCCAGATCATTGATCTCCTCTTTCCCTGTTTTATTCATGTAGGCATTTAGAGATATAAAACTCCCCCTAAGAACTGCTTTTGCTGCATCCCATAAGTTTTGGTATGTTGTTTCATTATTGTCATTCTCTTGAATGAAATTATTAATTGTTTCTCTGATTTGTTCTTTTGCCAACTAATTCTTTAGAATTAAATTATTTAGTTTCCAATTAGTTTTTAGCTTATTTTTCCATGGTACTTTATTAAAAATGATTCTTATTGCATCATGATCTGAAAAGGATGCATTGACTACTTCTGCTTTTCTGCACTGGATTGTGAGGTTTTTATGCCCTAGTACATGGTCAATTTTTGAGTATGTGCCATGTACTGCTGAGAAGAAAGTATATTCCTTTTTATCCCCATTCAGTTTTCTCCAGAGGTCTATCATATGTGCCTTTTCTAAAATTCTGTTTACCTCCTTAACTTTTTTCTTATTTATTTTGAGGTTAGATTTATCAAGTTCAGAAAGGGGGAGGTTGAGGTCTCCCAATATTATAGTTTTGCTGTCTATTTCTTCCTGTAACTCCCTTAACCTCTCCTCTAAGAAATTGTATGCCTTACCACTTGGTGCATATATGTTAAGCAATGATATTGCTTCATTGTTTATGGTGCCTTTTAGCAGGATATAATGTCCTTCCTTATCTCTTTTAATTAGATCTATCTTTACTTTTGCTTTGTCTGAGATTAGGATTGCTACACCTGCTTTTTTTACTTTAGCTGAGGCACAATATATTTTACTCCAGCCTTTTACCTTAACCCTATGTGTATCCCCCTGTTTCAGATGCGTTTCTTGTAAACAGCATACTGTAGGATTATGGTTTTTAATCCATTCTGCTATCTGCTTCTGTTTTGTGAGAATGTTCATCCCCTGCACGTTCAGGGTTATGATTTCTATCTGTGTCTTTTTCTCCATCCTAATTCCCCCTGTTTATGCTTTTATTTCTCCCTTTCCCCTTCTCCTCCTCAACAAAGTTTTGCTTTTGGCCGCCGCTTTCGTCATTTAACCCTCCCTCTTAATTCTCCTCCCTTATCTAACTGTTACCCACTTGCTACTTCTCCTCTTCCTTCTGCCCTCCCCCCTCCCTTTTTCCCCCCTTTCCCTCCCACTTCCCGTAGGACAAGTTAGATTTCTAAACTTATCAGAGTATGTTATTCCCTTCTTGAACTAGATCAGATGACAGTAAAGCTCAAATACTGCTCTTCTCCCTCCCTTCTTTCCCTCTACTATAATATGTTTTTGTGCCACTTCCTTTGGTGTAATTTACCCTTTTCTACTACCTCCATACCACTTCCCTCATAGCCCTCCCTTTATATCTCTTATTTATATTTTATATCTTTACATCGGTTAATTTATACAGGCATTCACAACCTATGTATATCCCTTTCATTTGTCATAATAGTTGTACCATTCACAAGAATGACTTATATATGTGTATATATATATATATATATACATATATATATATATATATATATATATATATATATATAAAACATACATAAGATGATATAATCCCACTTAAAGATGTAAACAACCTAAGCTTATTGGTTAATGAGGTTTGTGGGGTTTTTCCCCCTGGTTACCTTTTTATGTCTCTCTTGAGTTTTGTATTTGGAGATCAAATTTTCCATTGAGTTCTGGCCTTTTCATCAGGAAGGTCTGGAATTCCCTTATTTCATTGAATGTCCATCGCCTTGCCTGGAAAATTATGCTTAGTTTTGCTGGGTAGTTGATCCTTGGTGGTAGTCCCAGCTCCTTTGCCCTTCGGAATATCATATTCCAATTTCTCCTGTCTTTTAATGTGGAAGCTGAGAGATCCTGCGTGATTCTGACTGTAGTTCCACGATATTTGAATTGCTTCTTTTTGGCTGCTTGCAGTATTTTCTCCTTGAGTTTATAGCTCTGAAATTTGGCTGTAATATTTCTTAGTGTTTTCAGTTTGGGATCTCTTTCAGGGGGTGATCGGTGAATTCTTTCAATGACTATTTTGCCCTCTGGCTCTAGGACCTCTGGGCAGTTGTCTTTGATAATTTCTTCGAAGATACTGTCAAGGCTCCTTTTTTCATCGTGGATTTCCGGTAGACCAATAACTCTCAAATTGTCTCTCCTGGATCTATTTTCCAGGTCAGTTGTTTTGCCAATCAGATATTTCACATTTTTTTCTATTTTTTCATTCTTTACGTTTTGTTTTATTACTTCTTGATGCCTCATAGATTCATTAGCTTCCACTTGCTCAAGTCTAATTTTAAATGAGTTAGTGTTTACATTTTGCTTTTGAGCCTCCATTTTCAATTGGTTGATTTCACCTCTCAGGGTGTCATTTTCTCTCTTTAAATTCTGTATCTCCATAGCCATTTCACCAATCTTATTCTTTAGGGACTTTTCCATTTTTTCCATGTTTTCTTTTACGTCCCTAATTTGGTTTTTAAAATCCTCCTTTAGCTCTTCCAGCAGTGCTTTTTGGGCTGGAGACCAGTTCATATTAGCTTTTGAGGTATCTGATGTATCTACCGTGTCAATGCCATCCTCCTCCATATCGATATTTTGATCCTGCCTGTCTCCATAAAAAGAATCTATTGTCCTCGGTTTTTTTGTATTCTTCTTCATGTTTGTTGTTTTCCCTTTTCCTGGCGTTACAATGAATTTCTATCTTTGGGCTCTCTGTCCCAGCTTTCTTATTCTGGGAGTTGTGAGTCTAGAATTAAAACCTTCAGTTTCCTGAGGTGTGGGGGAGGGGTCTGGCTCCCTGGTGTCTCACTCCCTGTGGGTGCTCTCCAGCACTTGCTTTTCAGCAATGGTCTCAGCTGTTTGTTGTTTGAGCTGATGTCTGGCACTTCCCCTGGGGGAGCAAGGTTACGTCTGGGCTCCTGGCGTTGACCTCTGCTTCTAGTATTTGTCCTGTGAGGCCCCGCTACTCTCTCCTCTGTTTCAGTTCTCTTTTTTTTTTTTCCCGAGGAATTCTCTGGGTGAGGGGGGGGAGGGATTAGAGCCGTTTACCTGGCCATTGAGTCTTCTGGAAGTTCAAGAAGCCGAGTTCCTGGGTTTTGCAAGCGTCAGGAGTGGGTGTTTTCACGGCTGGTGGCGTTGCGCTGCCTCTCGTCGCTCCCACAGACTGCCGTCCTGTGTTGGGAGTCCTGGGGATCTCTGCCGGTTTCGGGCGCCCAGCTTTCTCCCAGCCCGTCTCCCACGTGGATTTCTCGGCCAGCCGCTTCTGCCTTGGTCTGGAGCCGCTCCGCACTGAGCACTCTCCGAGCCTGCAGGTTCGTTCCTCCGGCCTTTCAGACTCTCCCGGCTCGGAAATTTGCCCCACGCCGACTGCTTGCGGTTTCTGACTCTCTCAAATCTGCTCAAATTCACTTTTTTATAGGAATCTGACAGACCTTGTGAGAGAGCTCCGGTAAGACGCTGCCTTCATGCAGCCATCTTGGCTCCGCCCCTTTTTTCTTTTTTTTTTATCAAACACAAGTATAAATTTGCTTCTGCATGTTGTGTACCTAATCTGTACCACTGATTGACCACTCCGTTTCTCGATGGATACCAAATAATTTTGATGACTGTTATTGGTAGCATCAAATAATTGAAGATAAAATCAGTTTTACAAATAGCTCTAACTAAACTATGTTTTCGAAGGACATTTAAGGATGAAAATGAAGAGAGCCCCATAAAAAGAAAAAAAAGCTTAAAGGCATCCAGATTGAGCACTGTGCCTGGGGTCAAGGTGAAAGACTCAAATTTAGTTCAGACACTTGTATGACACTGGGCAAGTCACTTAGCTATTGTCTCTCTCAGTTTCCTCATCTTTAAAATAGGAATAATAATAGTACTTCCCTTTCCAGTTTTTTATTTTTTATTTTTGAGAATACAGTGACACAATGTTTATAAAATGCTAACTATAATCATTATTATTATCATTACTGTTAGCAAAAATGATTTCAACACACCGTTTTTGGGGATAATAGAACCACCACACTTGGAATCTAACATCGCAGTCACAGACATACTTATAAATGACGTAGCAGTATAACTAAAAAGAATAAAGATAGGGAAAGAAACCAGATTTAACTGAGTAAATATAGAAAAGATCAATATTGGAAATGATACAAATGTGAAGGCATTGAGGGTTCTATGTTATACAAAATACTTGAGGGAGATTGGGAAAATGGGAAAATGGAAGAATAAGACAGGAAACACTGGGCTCTCCAAAATTCTCCCACAAACAAAGTAAAATATTACCTCAAAGTGAACATTGAGTGGCAGAAATAAACAAAAGTGGGGGTAAATCACTTGTCCTCTTAAGACAACTTGGGAGGACCTTGGAAAAGACCTAAACTCCAGGGACAGAGGTTTGGCTTGATGGAAGTGCAAACACTTCCAGATAAACTCCCTGAATCAATAAATAACAAGCCCTACGAGCAGTTTGGTTCAGGCAGCAGCCTCAGCTTCAGGAACTTTCATCTCAGGATGGTGTGGGGGTCAGATGGTTGAGTAGGGGAAGATTGGAAAACCCTCCACTGTTGTGGAATACCAGGTTCAGTTGTGCTGACCAGACATAGTCCTAGGCTGTTGGTTATGTGTGAGGAGAAGTGAACACACACCTGGTGAGTGCAGTAGTAGAGGGGTAGGGATCTTGCTGGCTGTGGGCACTTACCAGAGGGCTGAGTCCCTGGTTTTAGTTCTAGGGTAGAGGGGTGAGCTAACATTTGCAGCTGTGGGAGGGACTACAGAGAGTAAAAGCATTTGAGGTTACAGCACAGAGGGCCCTGGCCCATGGCTCAGGGGTAGAGAGAAGTGCCCAAGGTAGGGCTCCCAGACAGAGCTCAGAAAAGAACAGTACAAAAAACCTAAAGCTTGAGGCATCATCCCTCGCACCTCAGTTCCAAAACCTGACTATAATAATAAGCCACTAAAAAAAGAGTAAACAAAGTAGAAAGATCCTGATGATAAATAGCTACTATGGGGAAAGAGAAGATTTGGGTTCACACTCAGAAGAAGAGAGTGAAGTTAAAAAAAGCTAGTCCTACTTCAAAGAAAAATGTCAAATATCACAAGCCCAAAAAGAGTTCTTGGAAGAGCTTAAAAATCCAATAAGAGGAGCCAAGATGGCTGCTGGAAAGCAGGGAATTGCGTGAGCTCCCTGCCAAGTCCCTCCAAAAACCTATAAAAAATGGCTCTGAACAAATTCTAGAACTGCAGAACCCACAAAATAGCTGAGGGAAGCAGGGATCCAGCCCAGGACAGCCTGGATGGTCACTGGATGAGGTCTATCACTCACAGAGCGGAGGGAGTGGGGCCCAGCTTGGGCGGCGGCAGGATCAACCAGACTGGGAGCCGGGCAGAAGAGGCCCTAGCACCCTGAATCAGTGAGCTGTGGCATTTACCAGACTTCTCCACCCACAAACACCAAAGACAACAGAGAAGGTTAGTGGGAAAATCTGCAGGGATAGAGTGGAAGGAGTTCGTGATTCAGCCACTGCCCCAGAAGCAGCAGAGGTGGTGTAGCTACAGAACTACAGCTGCAATTGCTTCTGGCCCCAGGCCCACCTGGTGGGAGGAATTAAGTGGCAGATCAGAGCAGGACTGCAGAGCCTGCTTAAGATTTTTGTCAGCTGCAGGTTGGCAGTTCTTGGGGAAGGAGGAGTGCTAGTGTGGCAGAGCTGGCTGTATACAAATAGCTCTGAAAACAATAGTGGATCCCCTCAAGCTTGGAACAAAGTGCTCTCTACTCTACAAGCAGTCATACCCTGACAAAAAACTCAAGAGTCAAGTAAGTTGGCTGGGAACATGGCCAGGCAGCGAAAACACACTCATATTCAGTCTCAGACTTTGGAATCTTTCTTTGGTGACAAAGAAGACCAAACCGTACAGCCAAAAGAAGTCAACAAAGTGAAAGAGCCTACATCAAAAGCCTCCAAGAAAAACATGAACTGGTCTCAGGCCATGCGGAAGAACTCAAAAAGGAGTTGGAAAAGCAAGTTAGAGAAGTAGAGGAAAAATTGGGAAGAGAAATGAGAATGATGCAAGAAAACCATGAAAAACAAGTCAATGACTTGCTAAAGGAGACCCAAAAAAATACTGAAAAATATACTAAAGAAAACAACAACTTAAAAAATAGACTAACTCAAACGGCAAAAGAGCTCCAAAAAGCCAATGAGGAGAAGAATGCCTTGAAAGGCAGAATTAGCCAAATGGAAAAGGAGGTCCAACGGACCACTGAAGAAAATACTACTTTAAAAATTAGATTGGAACAAGTGGAAGTTAGTGACTGTATGAGAAATCAAGATATTATAAAACAGAAGCAAAAGAATGAAAAGTGGAAGACAATGTGAAATATCTCATTGGAAAAACCACCGACCTGGAAAATAGATCCAGGAGAGATAATTTAGAAATTATTGGACTACCTGAAAGCCCTGATCAAAAAAAGAGCCTAGATATCAACTTTCAAGAAATTATCAAGGAGAACGGCCCTGATATTCTAGAGTCACAGGGCAAAATAGAAATTGAAAGAATTGACAGATCACCTCCCAAAGATCCCCAAAGGAAAACTCCTAGGAATATTGTTGCCAAATTCCAGAGCTCCCAGATCAAGGAGAAAATACTGCAAGCAGCCAGAAAGAAACAATTTGAGTATTGTGGAAACATAATCAGAATAACCAAAGATCTGGCAGCTTCTACATTAAGAGATCAAAGGGCTTGGAATATGATATTCCAGAGGTCAATGGAGCTAGGATTAAAACCAAGAATCACCTACCCAGCAAAGCTGAGTATCATGCTCCAAGGCAAAATATGGATTTTCAACAAAATACAGGACTTTCCAGCTTTCTCAGTGAAAAGACCAAAACTGAATAGAAAATTTGACTTTCAAACACAAGAATCAAGAGAAGCATGAAAAGGTAATCAAGAAAAAGAAATCCCAAGGGACTTACTAAAGTTGAAATGTTTTGTTTACATTCCTATATGGAAAGATGATGTGTATGATTCATGAGACCTCAGTATTAGGGTAGCTGAAGTAATATGCATGTATATATGTATATATGTGTGTGTATATATATATACATATATATATATATACATAATATATATATATGTATGTGTGTGTATATATATGGGTATGTATATGTATGTATGTGTGTATGCATGTACAGGTGTATGTGTCTGTATATGTATGTGTATATATATATATGTATATATATATATATATAGACAGAGGGCACAGGGTGAGTTGAATATGAAGGGATGATATCTAAAAAAGTAAAATCAAATTAAGGGATGAGAGAGGAATATACTGAGAGAGGGAGAAAGGGAGAGATGGAATGGGGTAAATTATCTCTCATAAAAGTGGCAAGAAAAAGCAGTTCTGTAGGAAGGGAAGAGGGGGCAGGTGAGGGGGAATGAGTGAATCTTGCTCTCATCAGATTTGACCTGAGGAGCAAATACCATACACACTCAATTGGGTATCTTACCCCGCAGGAAAGAAGGAGGAAGAAGACAAAAAAGGGGGGGATGATAGAAGACAGGGCAGATAGGGGGAGGAGGTAATCAAAAACAAACCCTTTCGAAAAGGGACAGGATCAAGGGAGAAAATTCAATAAAGGGGGATAGGTTAGGAAGGAACAATATAGAGTTAGTCTTTCACAGCATGAGTATTGTGGAAGGGTTTTACATAATGATACACATGTAGCCTATGCTGAATTGCTTGCCTTCTTAGGGAGGGTGGGTGGGGAGGGAAGAAGGGAGAGAATTTGGAACTCAAAGTTTTAAAAACAGATGTTCAAAAACAAACAAAAACAAAGGTTTTGCATGCAACTAGAAAGCAAGATACACAGGCAATGGGGCATAGAAATTTGTCTTGCCCTTCAAGAAGGTAAAGGAAAAGGGAATTGAGGGGAGTGGGGTGACAGAAGGGAGGGCTGACTGCAGAATGGGGCAACCAGAATGTATGTCATCTTGAAGTGGGTGGGAGGGTAGAAATGGGGAGAAAATTTGTAATTCAAACTCTTGTGAAAATCAATGCTGAAAACTGAATATATTAAATAAATTTAAAGAAAAGAAAAACAATCAGGCAGGAAATAAAAAAAAGAGAGATAATTTCTGGGAAACCTGGGAAGACTTATATGAACTGATCCAGAATGAAATGAGGAAAACCAGAACTGCTGTTCTATAGCACCAATAGTGTAAAAATAAGCAATTCTGAAAAAAACTTAAGACCTCTGATCATCAACCATGATTTCAGAGGACCAATGATGGATACTCCTCACCTCTTGACTGAGAGGTGATGGACTCAAAATGAAGGATGAGACATACATTTTTAGACATGACTAATGGGGAAATTTGTTTTGCTTGATAATACGTATTTGTTACAAGACTGTCTTTCTTTTGTTCTGTTGAGAGAAAAGCGGGAGAGAAAATGCTTCTTATTTGAAAAAAATATTTTTAAAGTATTACTTTAACTTTGTAAAATATTCCTTTGGAAGTTTTATTGGTATGACATTAAAACAATAAATTTAAAAAAATCAAATAAGAAGGGTTGAGGAAAAATTAGGGAAAAAAATAAGAGGAATCCAAGAAAATCAACAAAATTATGAAAATAAAGTCAACCAATTGGAAAAACATCCCAGAACTTAATGAGGAAAATAGCTCCTTAAAAACTTAGAATTGGTCAACATGAAGCCAATTATGTTGTAAGACAAGAAGAAATAATGAAGCAAAATCAAAAGAATGAAACAATAAAAGAGAATGTGAAGCATATCATTAGAACAAACAACTGATCTGGGGAACAGATTGAGGAGAGATAATATAAGAATTGTTGGACTATGTAAAAGTTGTGATTGAAAAAAGAGTCTAGATATAATAATTTCAAAAATTATTAAGGAAAATTGCCCTAAAGTTCCAGAATGAGAGAGTAAAATAGAAATTAAAAAAATCCATTAATCACCACCTGAAAAGAGCTCAAGATTAAAACTCACTAAAACATTCTTAGCCAAGTTTTTAATTTCCTTGGTTAAGGAGAAAATACTATAAGCAGCAAGAAAAAAAAGTATTTAAATACTGCAGAGCTACAGTCAGGATAACAGAAGATCTAGCAATTTATACATTAAAAAGCTTGAGGGCTTGGACCATTATATTTTGAAGCACAAAGGATTTGGGTTTGCAACCAAGAATAACTTATCCAGCAATGCTGTGTATAATCCTGAAAAAACGATTAATGAATTGAGACTTTCAGGTATCTGTGACCAAAAAACCAGACCTCAATGGAAGATTTGACAAATAAGATTAATTATAAAGGACTCAATAAGGCCAAACTGCTTACTTCTTAAATGGGAAAATGTTATCTGTACTCAAGAATGTTATTACTTGGGTAGTTTGAAAGACCATACATAGATAGAAGGCTTGGGGCTGAGTTGAGTATGATGAGATGATTCTAAAAAGTAAAATTTGGTAGGGAGAGGTAAAAATGGAACAATTATTTCATACACATAAGGCATGAATGGGAGAACTGTTACAGTGGAAACAGGTATGGGTGGAAGGTTGGTAGTTCTGGAACCTTATTCTCATTGGAACAGGGTTAAAAAGGGAATAACATATACATCTAGAAGGGTATAAAGGTCTTCTAAAATAAAACCTTGCAAGAAGAGATAGAGAAACCCCATCAAAAAAATGTAGACAGTACAAAATACCTGAGTATGCCTACCAAAACAAATCTAGGAACTACATGAACATTATGATGAAACACCTTTTTATACAAATAAAGTCAGATTTAAATACTTGGAGAAATATTAATTATTCATGGATAGACAATTTAATCTAAACTAATCTATTTATTCAAGCCATCCAATTAAATTATGAAAAATTACTTTACCAAACTAGAAAAAAAATAGTAACAAAATACATTTGGAAGAACAAATGGTCAAGAATATTAAAGGAATCAATGAAAAATATGTAAAGGAAAGATGTTTAGCAGTACCAGATCTTAAATTATATTATAAGGCATTAATTATCAGGACTCTTTGGCATGGGCTAAGAAATAGAAAGGTAGAGCAGTGGAACTGAGTAGACATATAATACATCACAGCAAATGATTATAGTAACCTTGTGCTGGATGAGGGTAAAGATTTAAGATTTGGGACAAGAATTCATTATTTGGTAAAAATTGTTGGGGAAGCTGTAAAGCAGCCTGGCAGAAATTGGGCATAGACCAATTTCTTATACCATTTCTCAAGATAAGGTCAAAATGGATACATGACCTACAAATAAAGGGAGATATCATAAGAAAATTAGAGGAACATAGAACATATCACCTATGAGACTTATGGATTGGAGAACAATTTATGAATAAACAAGAAATAGAGAGCATTGTGAGTTGTAAAATGTATAATTTTGATTACATTAAATTTAAAAGGTTGTGTATAAAGAAACCAGTGTAGCCAAGATTAGAAGGAAAAGAAAATTGGGAGAAAGTTTTTTTATATACAGTTTGTCAGATACAGATCACATACCTCAAATATACACAGAATTTTATAAAATTTTATGAGTCATTCCCCAATTGATAAAGGGTCAAAGAATATTAACAGGCAGTCTTTTGATGAAGAAATCAAAACTGCATATGGTTCTCTAAAAAAAAAATGCTCCATACCACTATTGATTATAGAAATGAAAATTAAAACAACTTTGAGATATCATCTCATACCTATTACATTGGCTAAAATTGTAGAAAGGAGAAAGTGACAAATGCAGGAGAGGACATGGAAAAATTGGGACACTAATTATTTGTTGATAGAATTGTGAACTGATCCATTTTGGAGAGCAGTGTGGAATTATGCAGAAAACAAAAGAAAGCTTAGAAGGAAGCACAGAAAAACGGGGTAGCTTTGAAAGTAATGTGTAATATTTATTACATAGCTTTTTTCAAGAAAGGTAAACAGTGTGAAATGGAAATCATGCTTTTATATTCAATCTTTTTTTTATGTTGTGTTGTGTATGTGGAAATGTCCTTTTTTTGTCTTTTGTACTTAAGTTCAAAATGAATAATTTTTTTTAAAAAAATGCTTGAAAGAGGGAAAATACTAAAAATGAAGGACCTTAATTTTAGTAAAAAAAAAAGTTTTCTTGGAGAATATCTATAACTGTTGACATAAAAATCTACTCTACTATCTATACAAAATCTTGATGGGAGTCATCTATCCATGAATCAAGAATATACTCAATAAGGGGATTAGTAGAGAACAAGCAAATGGACCAAATCTTTACCATTTTGCAATTAACCAAAAAAATAGAAAATATAAGAAGTCACCATGTTTATTGTTTGTTGATCATAAAAAGTATTTGATTCAGGGGAGGGAATTCTGGGAAGATGGTGGAGTAGGTCAGAAAATTCCAAGCTCTCAAGATTTTCCCCCATAAAAGAGTTAAAATAGCACCTTAGGTCAAACAAAGTATGGGTGGAGACAAAGAAGAGCAGGGTCACAACTGGGGTCCTCCTGGGACATTTTGAGAAGATCTAAAGAAAAATCCCAGGACAAGGTTTGGTCCCATAAAAAGAGTAAACACCTTCAGGCTAGGTTCCATTTTAACAACAAGCCACAAACTGCTTAAGCAACTAGCAGTAAGGGCTGGGGTTAGTTGGTTAGAGAGGCTGGCTGCCTGGGTCCCAGCCACAGGAACTTTCACCCTAGAATAGTGAGGGGTGTTAGGCATTTGAGCCCAGCAAGATTGAACATCTGCTGATGAAGAATACCAGACTCAACTGTGCTGCAAAGAGCAGTGGGGGTGAGAAGGTACCAGCACATGCCAGGTAAGTGCAGAAGCAGCAGGGTAGAAAATCCCTGGCTGTGTGCACTTACAAGAGGTTGGAGATTTGGCTTTGGTTCCAGGCTAGAGGGCAGAACTTAAGAGCTGGGGCAAAAGGCACCATTTCCCATGTCCCAGAACCAGAGGTGATTACAAAAATCAAGTTATTACCACAAAAATTGCACAGGCAAAGGAGAAAGAATCCAGCTATAGAAACCTATTATGGGAATAGAAATGACTGGGGTTCATCTTCAGAGAAAGTAAAGAAACCCCCAAAGAATAACAAATGGTCACCTGCCCAAAAAAGAATTTAGAGAAGATCTTAAAAATGACTAAAAATCAAAGAAAAACAAGAAGGGTACGAAAGGAAAGTCAACCAATTAGAAAAGGATATCCAGTATCTTAAGGAGGAAAATGACACCTTGAAAATTAGAATTGGGCAAAGTGAAGCCAGTGAAATTTTAAGATATCAAAAAATAATTAAACAAAACATGAATAATGAAAAAATAGAAGAGAAAGTGAAACATCTTATCAGAAAAACAACAGATTTGGAGAATAGATCAAGAAGAGAAAATATAAAAATAACTAGACTAACTGAAAGTTATGCTCAAAAAAGGAATCTTGATACAATAATACAAGAAACAATTAATGAAAATTGTCCTGAAGCATTAGAACAAGGAGGGGAAAGTAGAAACAGAAAAAAAAATTAATTGAACACCACTTAAAAGAGATCGATCCTATGTGGAAAGCTCATAGGAATACCATAGTCAAATTCTGAAACCCCAAGCTCTAGGGTAAAATATTAAAAGCATCAAGATTAAAACAATTTACATATGACAGTGTCACAATTAGAATTACACAAGACCTAGCAGCAGAGACAGTGAAGAACCGCAGGTCTTGGAACATATATATAGAAGAGCAAAAGACCTGTGCCTCTGACCAAAAATATCACACCCTGCAAATTTAAGTATTATCTTGACTGAAAACAAAATGGACATTTGATAAACTCTCAGACTTTCAAGACTTTGTTTAAAAAAATCCTGAACTTAATAGAAGATTTGACATACAAGAACCAAGATAAACATAAGGTACATGACAAAGACTGACTATAAGGGATTCATAAAGACAGACTGTTTACCTTTTATATAACATAAAATGTCAAATGGATGTGTAAGATTATTATCAGTAATTGACAAGCTCATAAGAAAGAGGAGGATAAACCTGATTATGATATGAATTTAAGAAGTAAAACTATGTAGAAACAACTAAAAAGAGTAATTATGTTATACAAAAGAGGTGCAAGAGGAAGAAAGGATACAGAGAAACTAGATGGTGAAGGAGACCTGGTAGTTCTGATAACCTACTTTCATCAAGAATGGGGTTAAGAGGGAACAATACATTTATATTTAGAAGAATATAAAAGTCTTCTAAATTTAGAAGAAATCAAATGGTAGGTGTATAGAGAGGGGGCAGAGGCCAAGGGAGGGATTTTTAGAGGGGACAATAAGGGAAGAGGTAAAAGGGTTGTATACAGGGTGTTTAGATTCATAGGAATGGGAGGATAGGGGAGGGATCATTGTAGGAGGGTAGCCAAGTAATAGTAGGGCAAGGTAGTTGGTAGAAGTAAAGTAGAGGAATCAGGAAGGATAGGAAACAAGAGATATGACAAATATAAAAACAAAGATCAGGAATAAATTCTGTTTGGAAAAGTATATGTCTACATATGTATGTATGTATGTATCTATCTATCTATCTATATATATATATATGTGTGTGTATAGCTATAGAAGAACATATCTAAACTTTATTGTAGCCTTCGAGGGTGGGGGGAGGAAAAAAAGAACAAAGTAAAAAAGTGCATAGCAGAGAACAAAAGAAAACTCACAAGGAAGCAAAAAAAAGATGGATAATTTTCAAACAACATATTATTTATCAAATAGGCTTTCTTGAAATGAAAATCTAATGTTATATATTTTGAATCCTCTCCTATGTTCTGCTATGCACACGACATGCTTTTTTTCTTACTTTGTATTTAAGTTTCAGTATTTAAGTTTATGATATGTTTTGTTCCTTTTCTTTATTCTGTATGTGTGTTCTGGCCCTTGAGTCTAAAATAAAATTTAAAAAATAATTTAAAAAAAAGTATTTCATTCAGTAGAACAAAATGGTGCCTCATTGACTCTTTTATAATGTATTTCCAATCCACTCATCAAAATAATTAAAGTCTCCTTAGAAGATATAAAAACAGAAATCAACCTGTTCTCCAACATTCTGATAATAAACATCAGGCAAGACATAAAACAGGAAGAGATTTGCTTGTCAAAGATTTTCCAACTTGAGGGAGGAGAAGTGTAGATCCAAAATATATGCCCTTAATGTGATGAGTTCTTTCAGATATTCCATTTTGTAGAAGATTTTGTACTGATTACATCATGCCTAGAACCTTGCCAAGTCTTCTGCTATCTGTAATTACTCAATTTTCACATAGGAAAGACCACGTGCATGAAAAAGGTCTCTTGCCCACAATTCAACTTACATTTGAATGAACAGTCTATCGGGCTTGTCTGAAAATAAGTGTATCTTGGGATGGATCATATTGATAGGCAACAATTGGGTCTGTGTATTTGAGAATTATGATTCCATGCACCTATAAACTTGAATTTTGGATGCTTAAATCAATCTTCTCCTTTGTTAAAAGTATAATCTCCTCAATGAATTTATCTATTTTAATTGCAGATTTTTAAGGTAGAAATTGCCCTTTAGCTGGCATTCTCTATAACTCCAACATACAGACAGATTTGAACAGTGCTTACATGTGGCCAGAGTGGCCTTTGTTTTCTTTGAGTGACTCAGTTTATCTCATTGAGCCTTGGTGGGTGCTGGGCCTGCTGCTCCTCTTCCGGGGCAGGAAGCCCAGAGACCCATGCCTGGGAGCAGAGAACTTCCTGTGTGATGATTCATGGGGTTGGCTGAGGGGAGGTGTTAACTCCAGAGCCATGCCCTATTGGGTGTTAACCTAGTCTAGTGGATGTGAACCTCCCAGGGTCCTAGTGGGAAGGCCCAACTCAAGAACCAATAGGCCCTGGTCATTCAGGTGGTGCTTGATGATGTCAAAAACTCTATAAGAGGGGAGAAGACAGCTTGAAGATCCTCTTTCTCCTTTTGGTTGGAATGGCAGGGGTGGCGACTGTGACTCTGGGCCAGCCCGAGTTCTCGGGCTGAACCTAGATGTTGGTAACTATGAATTGTATTGGGTCTGTCTGTTGATATTTGTAATTTGTTTGTATTTTGTTCTGAAGTTTGGAATGCTGGTTACTTTTCCCCCGAACTAAATGAATATTCTGAACTTCAGGATGCTGGCTATTTTTTCCCCTGAACTAACTGAATGTAGTCTGTATTTGGTCTGTCTGTTGATGCTTGTCTGTATGCTCCCCTGAACTAACTGAATGCTGGATTAAAGTAAGCTGGTCAACCCCTTCACCGTTCTTTCCTTGTTTAAGCAGATAAAAAGAACCTGTGCTTTCCCGGCGTGCCGGCAGCCTCCTGGGTGCTGGCTGTGGGTGGATCTTATGCCCCCACAGAAGCTGCTAGCTGGGTTGTTAAAACATTACAACAGTGAAACAGTTTATTATAGTGAAATTAATTGGCACAACAATATTCTCCTTACCCATCTTCCCGTCTATACTGTCTCATCTTGTATGTTTTATAACCAAATGATAGAATCATACTATAAGAAAATGGAAATTCACTTAACCACCCTTAAATCCTTTCCTTCTAGCCCTTTCCCCTCTTCTACTAGTTTTAACTCCTTTAATATATTAGAAGATGACAAATCAATTATGTGAAATAAGTTAGAATCATATTTCAAAAGATATCAGCATTGGTACATTGAAAAGAATCCTGCAATTGAAACCAGATTACCTGTGCTAGTATCATGGCTCTGCCATTTACTAGTATCTTGGGAAAGTATTGTGTGTATAATTAGATCTCATTTGGAAAGTCCTGCAATGTCTGGGTTATTATGCAATCCATACAATATTTTCTTTAGCTGGAAGCATCTTGATGGCCTTAGCTTTACAATACTCCCTCTTTCTTTGGCTCTGCACTATGTCTTCTCCATTAGAGTGTCATGTAACTTTGGCAAACATCACTTTGCAAAATATTAATAATCAGTGTTACCAAAATTATTTTTCTTGTTGTATTTTTTCAGTAATCTTGTATGCTCCACATGCATGGAAGGCCCCTCATTAGAGGATAGACTTGAAGGTAGCATTTTGCCCTAACAAATAAAATGCTATCTCTATCTCTAGTCATTCATTTCTCTCTTTCTCTGTTGCTCTCTGGAACACCATGCTTTTTGCATGCTTATACTGTGTATGTATGTGTGTGTATATAAAATATGCAATACATTTATGCATGTATATATGTATGTAATGTGCATGTATATACACACTGTACATATGGACACATTTGAATAGTAGTTTTCACTATGATATTTCTATTGTTTGCATATATGTCATATATTAGTTTAGTTTACTTATATAGTCAAGGCATGTTTATACATATTTACATATATGGTCATATAAATGCTTGCATAAAGAGTCAATGGATTTCTTTCCAGTTAATCATATTACAGTAAACATGTAATTGGCTGTGAAAATCTGTTCTTTTTCCTTTTCATACTTTTCAAACAAGGATGTTCTAGACATATTCAAAGATGAGAAGGTAGGCATATGGTTTTTTAGTTATTTACAATCTCTCAATGACCTTTTCTTTGCTAATAATAAAGTTTCTGAATCTTTCTAAGCATTTGATAAGCCTACATTCTTTCAAATACTTTGAGAATCTATACCTCAGTGTATTCAAAATTTTGTCACTGCCAGTGGAAAAGTTTTCTTTATACTGTCTATTCTGTCTTGTACAGCTGCTCTTCCTCTATTGGTCTAATTCTTCATGCAAACTATCATGCAATATGATAGTAGAGTCTAAATATGGTACTGTACTGTGATTAATGAGAAAAATGCTTTGTTATAGACATTTTGACAATTTTTCATTTTTCTTGTGTTCATTATCCTCCTGGTTTCAACTTGATATACTTTGCTTTCACACCAAGTTTTCCATAAAGTTTTTCCTTCATTCTATTGCTTCTTGCTGTTTACGAAGGGATATTGCTCATAATCTTCCAGTATACATCTTTGTAAGATTCTTTAATTTCATATTTTAGCCAGTCATTGCCAGTGGCAATATATCTTGTCTTGACATTTCCGAGGTGGTTTCTAGGCTCTTTTGGGGCAACTGATTTTTATCACTTAAACTTCTTTAAGAAATAGTGGAAACTTCTACTACTGTACTTTATTTCTTATTTTTTAGCTTCAGGAGCTTTTGAAATAGGTCTGGCTAAAATTGTTTTGATTTCATGATATATCTTTTCAGTTTTGTTTTTTCTTACATTTTTAGAGCTCTAAAAGGAGCAAACTACCCAGAAAGCCTTGGAAACTGGTCTTGAGGAAGACCTTGGACTAAAAGTAGGCTTGTGGGTAAGAACTGTGGTTGCCAAGCCAGGTAAGTGAATAGTGGATGAGAAGAGACTTTGATCTTGGCACGGTTGAAGAGGAAACCACAACAATGTCCCAACACAGTTTATTTTCCAATCCCTGCTCTTTGGGTTGAGCTGATTGGTATTAGGTACTGAAGCTCCCTAAAATGAGAGGCATAAACCTTGGGGAACCAAGGACAGAGATCCAGAAGTGGTCAACAATCACCTGAAATACAGGAATGAAGCTCTTGGTGCAATTTCTTGGAGACTTCTACCCAGTGCTTCTCTGGAAGGCTGAGGTCTCTTTTATCTGCTCTTTTATCTATTTTATCTGTCCTGTTTACTTCCTCATTTTACTCATGCCCTAAGGTAGAAATAGGTGAAGGTGAATTCAGTAGTGCTCATTCCTCCCCTCCTTCCCAATTGAAATGGCAAGACTAGGGCTGCTTTTAAACATCTATTTCTCTAAATGAAATATTATGTTTAAGTGCTTTTCTGCATGTCTGTGACTATGTATTAAAATCCAGGTGGCTGTTCAAATCTATGCCAATTCTGTTTATTTCAATTCTCATGATGATATTGGGGACTAAAGGAAGGCACACCTGGGAAGGGAGTATATTTAAAGAACTGAGGTCTTAGAAAAACAATTTGGATTTTTGTCAGTGAAAAGTAAATGGGGGTTTCAGATGCATATTAAAAAAATTAGGGACCACATTTCTGTTAAGGACCCTCTGGCATGTGGAAGGGGTTAGAAAAGGTGCCCTAAAAATTGTCTGATTCACCCAACCCCATCCTGCTTACCATGGCAGGCAGGGATCCCACCCTGCGGTCAAAATATAAAAAAGATGTACAAAAGTTATTTTGTGAAGATGATTCCACTCACCACTGGTACATGAAATGTGTGCATGCTCATGGATGACATAAAATCCAATAGATCTGAAAGATGAACAGCTCTTGTGAGAGAAGGCAGCAGGTACTGCATCCAAATAGCAAGCCTAAGTGAAGTGATAGAAGGACTCTCTCAAGGTCTCTCTGAAGAACTTTTGAATTGATTGTGAGACATGGAAGATGCTGGCACAGGACCACTCAGCATGGCATGCTTTCATGAAAGCAAGCAAAGCAGAATCACTGGAGCAGAAAGGAAAAAAATGTGAGATGTATAAATCTAGAGACATTTCTGTCCAAATGTTCAAATGGACTACTTGTGCCTGACCTGTGGTACATCCTTCTGATCTCATATTGGACTGATCAGCCCCAGTTGAACACACTGTACCTTGATCCCAAAATTATGTTGTCATTGGTCTTCTTTGAGTATGAAGGATGAACAACAACAAGTTGAGAGTAAATTGCATTTGAAAGAGAAAGAGAACCATATTTAGGTGTAGGTACCTTCTGACATTTGAAATAATAAAAAGCCCTAGGCTACAAGTTGCAAAGGTATGGTTGAGTTCACTTTCACTTTCAAATCTCCTTCCGCCATTCTTGGAATGCTAGGATTTGAAAAGGAAAACCAAGGAGGGCACTGCTATCCAAAGAAGGGAAGGGGAATATATTTTACAAGCAGGATGCTCAGTCCCTCCATGGATGGTGGATGCTCAGAATATATAACTCCCTAGCACTGCCAGCTGTTTACATGTTTAGTTTATTCCAGCAATTTGATGGTCTAGCTGCACAAAGACAGACAATTTAGAGGTTACTCCCGTATTGATAATCAACCATTACTGTGTACTGAAACATGTTATTGTTGTTAAGTCTTTTTTCAGTCATGTCCAACTCCCTGTGACCCCATCTGGGGTTTCCTTGGCAGAGATACAGGAGTGGTTTGCCATTTCCTTCTCCAGATTATTTTACAGATGAGGAACTGAAGCAAACAGGGTTACATGACTTGCTCAAGATCACATAGTTGGCAAGTGAGTGAAGCCAGATTTGAACAGAGGTAGATGAATTTTCCCGACTTCAGCCAGGCCTGGTACTCTATCCACTGCTGCCATTTACCTGCACTTCTGTGATATTTTTGCTGCTTATTATAATTGGCAGCTCTTAACTTCTTTTGAAGAAAATATTGATGGTATTTAGGGGTAAGGTTTCAATATGGATGATACTTCTTTGACTTTTATTGTTTCTTTCTCCTAAATCATGTTTTCCAACACATTTTTTCTTTGTTCTCCCCAATTCTCATCATTATAGGGAGGTCTCAGAATTGGCCTTCTCATTTTCCACAAAAGATGTTGGTGTATAGAGTACAGTATACTACAGAATATCTTTGGTGTATAGCTTACAGTAGGTATCTATAGTATAGTTTTTTTCATAGTATTTTTGGTGGATAGACTAGATAGTGTCTTTTTCTAATTTTTTTTTTTACTCCTTAGCTCTTATTGTTCATTTTGTCATTTTATTTTAAATTTATTTATTTAACATATTTAGCTTTCAGCATTGATTTTCACAAGAGTTTGAATTACAAATTTTCTCCCAATTTCTACCCTCCCCCCCACTCCAAGATGGCATATATTGTGGTTGCCCCATTCCCCAGTCAGCCCTCCCCACTGTCACCCCACTCCCCTCCCATCCCCTTTTCCCTTCCTTTCTTGTAGGGCAAGATAAATTTCTATGCCCCATTGCCTGTGTATCTTATTTTCTAGTTGCATGCAAAAACTTTTTTTTTGTTTTTGAACATCTGTTTTTAAAACTTTGAATTCCAAATTCTCTCTTCTCTTCACTTCCCACCCACCCTCCCTAAGAAGTCAAGCAATTCAACATAGGCCACATATGTATCATTATGTATAACCCTTTCTATATTTTGCTCCTTCCCAACCCATCCCCCTTTATTGAATTTTCTCCCTTGACCCTGTCCCCTTTCCACAGTGTTTGTTTTTGGTTACCTCCACCCCCATCTGCCCTCCCCTCCATCATCCCTCCCCTTTTTTTTGTCTTCTTCCCTCTTCCTTCCTGTGGGGTAGGATACCCAATTGAGTATGTATGGTATTCCCTCCTCAGCAAGATTCACTCATTTCCCCCCTCACCTGCCCTCTCCCCTCCTGCCACAGAACTGCTTCCTCTTGCCACCTTTATGCGAGATAATCCACCTGATTCTATCTCTCCCTATCTCCCCCTCTCAATATATTACTCTCTCATCACTTAATTTGATTTTATTTCTTTTAGATATCTTCCCTTCATCTTCAGCTCACCCTGTGTCCACTCTCTCTCTCTCTCTCTCTCTCTCTCTCTCTCTATATATATATATATATATACATACATACATACACATTCACTTATATATATACATAAACATATGTATACATAAACATATATATATATATATACATATTCCCTTCAGCTACCCTAATACTGAGGTCTCATGAATCATACACATCATCTTTCCATGTAGGAATGTAAACAAAACAGTTCAACTTTAGTAAGTCCCTTGCAATTTCTTTTTCTTGTTCTTTTTCTTGATTACCTTTTCATGCTTCTCTTGATTTTTGTGTTTGAAAGTCAAATTTTCTCTTCAGCTCTGGTCTTTTCACTGAGAAAGTTGGAAAGTCCTCTATTTTATTGAAAATCCATATTTTGCCCTGGAGCATGATACTCAGTTTTGCTGGGTAGGTGATTCTTGGTTTTAATCCTAGCTCCATTGACCTCCAGAATATCGTATTCCAAGCTCTTCGATCTCTTTATGTAGAAGCAGCTAGATCTTAGGTTATTCTGATTATGTTTCCACAATACTCAAATTGTTTCTTTCTGGCTGCTTGCAGTATTTTCTCCTTGATTTGAGAGCTCTGGAATTTGGCGACAATATTCCTAGGAGATTTCTTTTTGGGATCTATTTGAGGAGGCGATCGATGGATTCTTTCAATTTCTATTTTGCCCTGTGGCTCTAGAATATTAGGGCAGTTCTCCTTGATAATTTCTTGAAAGACGGTATCTAGGCTCCTTTTTTAATCATGGCTCTCAGGTAGTCCAATAATTTTTAAATTATCTCTCCTGGATCTATTTTCCAGGTCAGTGGTTTTTCCAAGGAGATATTGCATATTGTCTTCCATTTTTTCATTCCTTTGGTTCTGTTTAAAATATCTTGATTTCTCATCATGTCACTAGCTTCCACTTGCTCCAATCTAATTTTTAAAGTAGTATTTTCTTCAGTGGTCCATTGGACCTCCTTTTCCATTTGGCTAATTCTGCCTTTCAAGGCATTCTTCTCCTCATTGGCTTTTTGGAGCTCTTTTGCTGTTTGAGTTAGTCTAATTTTAAGGTGTTGTTTTCTTCAGTGTATTTTTCAGTATTTTTTGGGGTCTCCTTTAGCAAGTCATTGACTTGTTTTTCTTGGTTTTCTCTCATCCTTCTCATTTCTCTTCCCAATTTTTCCTCTACTTCTCCAACTTGCTTTTCCAACTCCTTTTTGAGCTCTTCCATGGCCTGGGACCAGTTCATGTTTTTCTTGGAGGCTTTTGGTGTAGGCTCTTGCACTTTGTTGACTTCTTTAGGCTGTATGTTTTGCTCTTCTTTGTCACCAAAGAAAGAATCCAAAGTCTGAGACTGAATATGAGTGTGTTTTCGCTGCCTGGCCATATTCCCAACCAACTAACTTGACCTTTGAGCTTTTCAGCTGGGTATGACTGCTTGTAGACTAAAGAGTTCTATGTTCCACGTTTGGGGGGGATGCGCCAGCTCTGCCACACCAGCACTCCTCCTTCCCCAAGAACCCCCAACCTGGACTAGGCTTAGATCTTCAGCAGGCTGTGTACTCCTGCTCTGATCCACCACTTAATTCCTCCCACCAGGTGGGCCTGGGGCTGGAAGCAACTGCAGCTGTAGCTGCCCCACCTCTGCTGCCCCAGGGGTGGTGGCCAAACCTTGAACTCCTTCCACTCCTGCAGCTTTTCCCACTAACCTTCTCTGTTGTCTTTGGTGTGTGTGGGTTGAGAAGTCTGGTAACTGCCACAGCTCACTTATTTAGGACCCTACGGCCCGCTCCGCCCTGCTCCTGGTCTGGTTGGTCCTCACCGCTCATGCTGGGCTGTGCTCCACTCTGCTCCCAGCTCCCAGCTCCCAGCCCCGTGTGGGATAGACCTCACCCAGAGACCATTCAGGCTGTCTTGAGCTGGAGCCCTGCTTCCCTCTGCTGTTTTGTTGGTTCTGCAGTTCTAGAATTGGTTCCCGAGCCATTTTTTATAGGTTTTTGGAGGGACTCAGAGGCGAGCTCACACTAGTCCCTGCTTTCCAGCCGCCCCAGATAGTGTCTTTATAGTGGTCTTTCTGCAAATCCTTATCATGAGTGCTGGAATACTAGACGATCAAGTTTCCTATGAAATGATTCTTGTTTCATGGGCTGCTATGAGCAAGCAATTAATCGCCAGGTGGCCAGTTTACTGGTGATGATGAGTCTCTGCCAACATAGCTATAGATTGGCCTTGGGCCTTGGCCCTTAACATAATCTGTTAAATATAATCTGTTTCCAGAACTGTACTTGTTTCCTTTATTAGAAAATGACAGAGTTTGAACTATGCTAGCATAACCTTTAAGAGGAGGCATTACAATAGTACTTTGTGCAGGATAAATTTACATACTTATAAAATCCTATTTGACTAAATAAGGTATATGAATTATAAGAATAGGAATTTGGTATGTTTAATATACTCATCATCACTTTCTCTTTCTCTATTACTATGAATCCCCCTGAACCTGTGGTAGAAACTGAGCTTTTTGAGGAACTGACTTTTGGGGGGTGGGAGAGGACAAATTACATAGAGAACTGAAACTGTCAGGATTATATATAAAGCTCATTCATTCAGGAAACTCATCATTGGGTTGTTGGAGTTAAAGAAAAAGTCCTTTTGATTTTGGAAATTCAGTATGTTGCTATGTTTAAAGGCCTCAAAGTACCTCTGAAGATATGAATGAAGGAATATAGACTTTTAAATTTTTCTGAAAGTGTCAAGTATGGCAGAGTGGCTCAGATCATAGAGAATTCAATTCAACTATCATTTATTTAATTGCCTATCTCTACATTCCACTGTATTAGGTCTTGTGAGGCATCTAAAGGAAAAGAGCAGTCATTGTCACTGTCTTCAAGGAAATTACAATCTACTCTTACAACCTATGTAGTTTATCAACATGAAATGTAACAATATGACAATAATTCCATGAGAGAAAAGAAACCAGCACTTTATTTTTAAAAACTGGTATCCATTTGAAAAAGCTATTTATGTGCGCTGTCAAATTTGTAAAAAGTCAGACATCTGTTGTTGCTTTGTATCTTTTGACCTGAGACTGAAACTAAGCATGAGGAGATGAGTTATGTATGACTCAAAAAGTATGGACATGTATTTTGTTCTTCTTCCTCTTAATATTGTTTCAAATTGTCTTGTTCATTCTCTTCTCTATAACCAGTTCTAGACACATAGTGAATTAGTGGTAATTTAGACTAGCCTCTCCATGTGTTTAGGCCTAGAGCATTATAAAAGTGCTCAATTGAGTTAAACTTGGAAGGAGCTCACTTGGGGACTGTCATAGGGTTCCTCTATTTGCCTTGCTCAATATTTTAATCAATGACCTGGATGAGTATGTAGAAGAGATGCTTATAAAATTTTCAGATGACATAAAGCTGGGAGGTCTGGCTAAGATGCTAGATAATGGAATTAAGATTGAAATTATCTTGACAAGCTAGAATTCTATCCTCAAATAAAAATGATTAAACTAATCAGGAATAAAAGCAAAACCATATCTTTAATTTTAAAAAAGTCAAATGCACAAATATAGGCTAAGAAAGAGCTCTGGAGAATTTATCTTTTGTGAAAAAATAAAAAAAAATATTGGTTTTAACTGATAAAAGTTTTTATTATGAAAAAATAAGATACTTAAACTAAAAACCTAATGTAGCCTTAAGCTACATTTATGGAAGTCTAGTGTCTATCCTTTCTTTACATTGACAATTAATAAACTATAGAAATCTCCATGGAGGTGACTGGAAGGGTGGTAGTTCCCTTTACAGAAACACTAGTTAGGAAGAGGAGTAGAACTTGGGAGAGAGATAGTGAATCCTGTTTTACACGTGTTGAGTTTGAAGTGTCTATGGAACTTTTAAGTCAAGATGCCCAACTGGCATTTGGGGATTGATATGAAATGGGAGATCAGAAGAGAGAAGAAATAGATAGATTTGGGAGTCATTTTCAGAGAGACAACAACTGAACCCATAAGACTTGATGACCATCAAGACAGAGAATAGAGACAGTAGAAAATATGAGCCTAGGACAATAATCATCAGGAACACAATTTGAAATGTAAATGGATGAGATGGAAGAAATTCCAAAAGAATGAAATTGGATCATAAATATATGAATGAGTTAAAGGAGTACCCTAATTCAGTGCAAAAATACAAGGATTAAAAACACAATTAGGAAAACTTCCAAATGACATTAAAATATCAATTTTAATGAAATTGAAAAACCAGATTAACCGAAGTTGAGTAACAATCAATAGATGATAAAAGAAACTAGAAGAACAAACAATATATATATATATTAGAAGAGAAAAAATATAGAAATTCAGACTACATTATAAGGTAGTAGAAAGTATGTTGGATTCCGAGTCAAGGTAACTGGATATAAATCATGACTCTGGCATTTAGTATCTGTGTGACTTTGAATGAATGATTGAACGAAAGATTATTTTTATGCACTTACTAGCAATAAAGATCAGGAGTAGAATTTATTATGGAAAAAAAGCAGGGGTAGTAATCATGATCACAGACAAAGTTAAAGCTAAGATAGATTTAATCAAAAGGGAAAAATAGAGAAACTACACTATATGTCAGCCATAATGATCAATATTGTTTAGACTATTTAAAATAAGTAGACAGTATAAGGTTGGAATGTTGCTATGGTGTAGGAAATGATGAGTTGGTGGCCTAGAAAATATGGAAAGACTTGGACTTATGAAGGAAGATGTTATCCACACTGAGAGAAACAGAGGACAAATGAGTATAGTACAGTCTTAGATAGATGCATATGAATGTACTTCTATTCTGAGGTGGTATGATACTCCTCTCCTGGCCTGTGCTCTGGTCTGTGAGTACAAGCACTCCTTTCTGCTGTGTACCTACCAGGAGGACTCCCTCTCCACAGCCACTGCAAACTCTGCCACACCAGCACTTCTCCTCCCCCGAGAATCGCCAAACAGGACTGTGACCCAGATCCAAGCAGGGCACTGCAAGAGAATCCTGCCTCAGGGCCAGCAAAGAGATCCCTGCACTCCTGCTCTGATCAGCTGCTTGATTCTCCCCACTGCCTGTGGGCCTGGAGCTCCAGAAGCAGCCACCGTTTCTGCTATAGCCACTTTTGCTGTCCTGGGGCTGGGGCTAGACCACGCAATTCTCTCACCTAGGTCCAACAGTTTTCCCACCGACCTTCTAAGTTGTCTTTGGCGTTGGTGGGTTGAGAAGTCTGGGAATTGCCATGGCTGCCAGTGATTCAGTGCCCCGAGGCCTGCTCCACCCTCCTGGTCTATCCTGGCACAGCCCACACTGGGTTGTGATCTGCTCCCAGCATGATGCGACAGACCCTTCCCAGTGACCATCCAGGCCATCTTGGGCTAGAGACTTGTTTCCGTCTGTCATTTTGTTCTGTAGCTCTAGAATTTTTTTAGTGTCATTTTTTACAGATGTTTGGGGGGATTTGAGGGAGAGCTCAAGCAAGTCCCTGTTTTTATGTCACCATCTTGGCTCCAACACCCCCCTCCCATACTATTTCACTTGATAACCTAATCAGCTCACGTGGTGGACGGGCTTGAATAGCTCAATGATTGTGAAGAGTTCTGATGAATGATGATCCACTGGAGAAGGAAATGACAAATCCCTCCTTTATCTTTGTCAGCAAAACCCCATGAAGAACTAAAATGACAAAAGAGATGACTTGGAAGATGGATTCCTCAGCTCAGAAGGTGTCCGATACACTCCCGAGGAAGAGTGGAGGACAACAACAAGTATGTTCAGTACTGATGAAGCAGCTGGGCCAAAGTTGTGAGGAAGCTCAGCTGCAAATACATCTGGCGACAAAAAGAAAATCTGTTGCTGTGAAGATCAATATTGCATAGAAACCTGAAATGTAAAATCTATGAACCAAGGTAAGCTTGATGTAGTCAAATAAGAGAAGGAAAGATTAAATATCTACACCTCAGGTGTCAGTGAACTTAAATGGATGGGAATGGGTGAATTTAATTCAGGTGTTCATTACATATACTGCTGTGGGAAAGAATCCCTTGGAAGAAATGGAATAGCCCTCATAGTCTACAAAACGATGAGAAAAGCAGTACTGGGGTATAGCTTGAAAAATGACCAAATGATATCTGTTCAAATCTAAGGCAAACCACTCAACATTACAGTAATACAAGTCTATGCTTCCAACCACTGATGCCAAAGAGGCCAAAGTTTCTCAGTTCTATGAAGACCTATGACATCTAGAAATAACATCCCCAAAAGATGTCACATTCATCATAGGGGGATGGAGTGCTGAAGTAGGAGATCAAACAATAACTGGAATAACAGGCAAGTTTGGCCTTAGAGTACAAAATGAAACTGGGTAGAGACTAATGGAGTTTTGTCAAGATAACTTTCTGGTCATAACAAACACTCTTTTTCAATAACCCAAAAGTCTATGCTACACATGGACATTACCAGGAAGTCAATATGGAAATCAGATTGATTATATAATTTACATCTAAAGGTAGAGAAGCTCTATACATTCAAAATAAAACCTGAAACTGACTGTGGCTCAGATTATGAGCTTCTTATTGCAAAATTCAGACTTAAATTGAAAAAAAAAATTGAGAAAACCATCTGACTATATAGGTAGGACCTAAATAACATCTCTTATAAATGCGAAGTGAAGGTGATAAATAGATTTAAGGGATTACATCTGGTAGATAGAGTGCCTGAAGAACTATGGACAGAGGTTTGCAATATTATAGAGGAAGCAGCAAAATAAAAACATTCCAAAGAAAAAGAAGAGAAAGAAAGCAAAATAGCTGTCTAATGAGGCTTTACAAATAGCTGAAGGAAAGTAAAGGGTAAAATAGAAAAGGAAACATATGCCAAACTGAATGAAGAATTCCAAAAAATGACAAGGAGAGATAAGAAGGTTTCCTCAAATGAGTAATATAAAGAAATAGAAGAAAATAATAAATTGGGAAAGACAGGACATCTCTTCAAGAAAATTAGAGATATCAAGGAAAAATTTCATGTAAAAATGGGTATGATTAAAGACAAAAATGGTAGCAATTTAACAGAAGCAGAAGAGATTAAGAAGAGGTGGCAAGAATACACAAAAGAACCATTCAAAAAAGATCTTAATAACCACAGTAGTGTGGTTACTGATCTAGAGCCAATCATCCTAGAGAATAAAGTCAAATGGGCCTTAGGAAGCATATTAATAATAAGGCTAATGGAGTTGATGGAATTCTAGCTGAACTATTTAAAACCCTAAAAGACAATGCTGTTAAAGTGTTATACTCAGTACGTGAGCAAATTTGGAAAACACAACAGTTGCCACTGGACTGGAAAAGATCAGTTTATGTCCCAATCCTAAAGAAGGGTGTTATGGTAATTAGGATGGGACTTTTTTGTTTTCTCTTTTAGAATGCTAAGGTAATCAAGTACCTTTGATGAGTCATGCCTTTCAAATGTAATGGCAGGCAAAGTGGACTTTTTGTTGTCTTTTGTTTCTTTGATTGAATCAAGAGTCTTTGACCTGCTTAAGAAACAAGGAAGCCTAGTTCACATAGGTTTGAGTCATATGGTTGTGATGCCCTCTGATCCTGAGAAGGATATAGAAGATCTGAAGCTGGCATTTTGTTTTGGGGCTCTCACTCACTGGAAAAGTGTCATGTGATTTGACCAGAGGAGATTCTGTTAAGAGCCCCCTGGCTTTGAAAACCCAGATGTTGGTGCTTCTCTCTGGTAACTATGTATTGCTATGAATAGACTGGTTTGTGTTTATTTGCTTTGCTTATATAATATATGCTTGTAATTTCTGTTTCTATTCTCTCTGAAGTTCAGGATGCTGTTTTTTTTCCCCTGAACTAAGTGAATGATATATGCATGTTTAATTAAACTGAGATTGTTAACCCCTTAAAGTTGCTTTCCTTAGAAAAGCAGATCAAAGGACCTGTGCTAGCAGCCCTTCTGTGTTCTGGGGTTGTGGGTCTTTCACCCTCACAACAGCTGCTAGCAAAGCTGTTGTTACAAAAGGTAATACCAAGGAATGTTCTAATTACTGAACAAATATGCTTATTTTACATACCAGCAAGGTTAAGCTTAAGATTCTGCAAGCAAGACTTCACCAATGTGTGAACTGAGAATTACCAGAAGAGCAGGCTGGATTTCAAAAAGGCAGAGGTTGAACTAGACATCAGACTGCCAACATTTGCTGAATTATGGAGAAATCAAGGGAGTTCCAGAAAAAAACATCCACTTCTGCTTCATTGACTATACTAAAGCCTTTGTGGAGCACTAAACAAAATGTGTTAAGTCCTA
Organism: Trichosurus vulpecula; assembly: GCF_011100635.1. Taxonomy (NCBI): domain Eukaryota; kingdom Metazoa; phylum Chordata; class Mammalia; order Diprotodontia; family Phalangeridae; genus Trichosurus; species Trichosurus vulpecula. Next base: position 26,648,511 of record NC_050581.1, read on the forward strand.
AAGAAATGGGAATATCATATCATCTTACTGGTATCCTGAGGAACCTCTATGCAGACGAAGAAGCAACGGTTAGAATCATACATGGAACAAATAATTGCTTTAAGATTGGAAAAGGAATATGACAAGTATGATATTGTCATCTTATTTATTTAACTTATATTCAGAGTACATCATGTGAAATGCCAGGATGGATTAATCAAAAGCTGGAATAAAGTTATTGAGAGAAATATCAACATCTCAGATATACAGATGACACTACTCTGATGGCAGAAAGTAAAGAGGAATTAAGAAGCCTCTTGATGAGGGTGAAAGAAGAGAGTGCAAAAGCTGGCTTGCTGCTTAAAAAAAAATGAAGATGTTGGCAACTGGTCCCATCACTTCCTGGCAAATAGAGGGAGAAGAAATGAAAGCAGTGTCAGATTATCATTCTTGGGCTCAAAAATCACTGTGGATAGTGACTGCAGCCATGAAATTAAAAGATGTTTGCTCCTTGGAAGGAAAGTTATGGCAAGCATGGACAACATGCTCAAAAGAGGAGACATCACGTTGCTGACAAAGGCCCACATATTCATAGTCATTGTTTTTCCAGTAGCAATGTATGGTTGTGACAGTTGGATTATAAGGAAATCAGAGTGCTGAACAATCAACATTTTCAAATTGCTGGAGAAGACTTTTGAGAATCCCTTAAACAGCAAGGAGGCCAAATCAGTCAACATTTAAAGAGATTAATTCAGGCTCTTCACTGGAAAGTCAAATCCTGGTATTAGAAAAGATTGAAGGCAAAAGGAAGAGGGAACAGCAGTGGATGAGATGGATAGATAGTGTAATGGAAACACTGAACATGAGCTTGGACAGACTTTGGGAGAGAGTGGAGGATAGAAAGGCCTGGTGTGCTATGGTGCATAGGGTGAGGACACAACTGAACCACTGAACAATAAAATGCTCATGATTTTCAATTCTATTTATTTAGTGATAAATTCTCCAGGCATGTAACTTCAACTGCCTGTTAGACATCTCCGATTGGTTATCTCATAGATGTTTTAAACTCAACATGTCCAAAACTGAACTCTATTTTTCTTCACTAACACAGCCCTCTGTCTAACTTTCCTATTTTATGTACCACTATACTCCCAGTTACCCAAGCTTACAACCTTGGTGTTATTCTCGGCTCCTCACTCTCTCTCACCTTCCCCTGCCCCCTCTACCTTCTCACATCTAATTTATTATCCAAAGACTGTTGATTTTATTTTTATAATGTCTCTTAAATATGTTTCTTTTTCTCCTCTGACACTTTGACCAACCTGGTGCAGACCTTCATCACCTCATGTTTGAACTGATTGCAATAGCTTCCTGGGAGGTCTCCCTGCCTCAATTTTCTCCCCACTGCAGTCGAATCTCCATTCAGCTGTCAAATTGATCTTTTTAAAGGGCAAATTTGGCCATGTCCCCTTCCCCCCACTCCCATAGTCAAACAATTCCTGTGACTCCCTATTGCTCCCAGGATCAAATATAAGATCCTTTGTTTGGCTTTCAAAGTCATTCATAAGCTGGTACTTTCCTACCTTTCCAGTCTTACAATTTAGTCCCCTCCCATACTCTGCAATTCAATGAGTCAGGCTTCCTTGTTGTACCTTGAACAAAATAGTCTATCTTCTGAATTTGAGTATCTTCATTGGCTAGCTCTCATGCTTAGAATTCTCTCTCATCTCACCTCTGGCTCTGGGCCTCTCCATATTCCCTCAAGTCTCAACTAAAATCTTAACTTCTGCAAGAAGGCTTGCCCAATTTTCCCTTAATCTTAGTGCCTTCCTTCTGTTGGTTATCCTGTACATATATTTATTAATCTAATTAAAAATATATACAACCTATATAAATATGATTATAAATTGATGGTAACTGAGAAAAGGGAAGGCATAAATAATGGGAAGGATATTTGAAGTGTGTGAATGGGTCAAGGTTTCTTTTCATTTTTGTTTTGTTTGTTTTCTTTTTCGATTTGAACAATAATTTTATATATTATGTACAAACAAATATATATATATATATACGTATATATATATATATATATATGTTTTGTTCATAATGGTTTGCATGTTACCTCCTTCATTAGACTGTGAGGCCCTTGAAAACAGGGATTGTCTTTTACTTTTTTTTGTATCCCCACCACTTAGCCTGAAACATAGTTGACACTTAATAATACTTTTTGACTGACTGACTGACACACTCATAAAGGTTACAAAACACAAAGTTAACTCAAAAAAATTTGCTTTCTTATTCACTATCAATAAAGATCAAGAAAGCATCATAAAAAAAGAAACTCCAATGAGAAAATAACAAAAATCATAAAATATTTTGGTATTAATCTAATTAGAAATATATACAACCTATATAAATATAAGTATAAATTGATGGTAACTGAGAAAAGGGAAGGCATAAATAATGGGAAAGATATTTGAAGTGTGTGAATGGGTCAAGGTTTTTTTTTTGTTTTCTTTTTTTGATTTGAACAATACTTTTACTGGTATAAGGAACTTTTGGTATATTAACTCTCTCCAATGAGATAAAAAGACAATTTATCTATAATTTATAGTCTCAATTCTGGCAAGAGACTTGCCACTAGTCATGTGATTGTGTAAGAGGCAGGACTTGAACCCAATTCTTTTTGACTACAACATCATTCTTCTATGTACCACTTTACATTCCTCCTCCTGGATTAACATAATAAAGGGGCATCATTTCCACAATTAAGCTATGTATTTTATTTAGTACTAATCAAATAACCAAGAAAGTTCTTCATCAAATTGTATGAAGTTATAATAAAATTTCTACGGAAAAGCAAATGGGCAATTATAGCAAGGAGGTGAGGGGGCGAGGTGATAGAATTGATCTAGAACTCCTAGACTTATTACAAAGTGATTAGAAAAAAAATCCATTAGATATTTAGCTAAAAAAATCAGAGAAGTAGATCAATGGAAGAGAATAGCTTTATGAATATATGAAAAATCAACACCAAAGATTCAAGTTTGATAAACCTATACTCCAGTATTTCAATGGATTTGTAATTCTGTCCAAGTAGGTATTCTATCCAGTGATGCAAATTGTAACCCACTAATGCCTATATATTTTCTGCCAGTTTTTCTTTGTTTTCCCATAATTCACTAGATGGAGTACATCCAATTAGTGGTGACCTTTCTTAAAGAAATCTAACTTCCTCAAACAATCTGGTCTCCCTTTCCTTATCCTATTCAATTCTGGGCTGTGACCACAATGGCCTTTGTTTTCTTTGAATGACTCAGCTTACGTCATTGAGCCTTGTGGGGTGCTGGGGCTTCTCTTCCGGGGCAGGAAGCCCAGAGACCATGCCTGGAAGCAGAGAACTTCCTGTGTGATGAGTCATGGGGCTGGCTGAGGGGAGGTGTTGACTCCAGAGCCATGCCCTATTGGGTGTTAACCTAGGGGAAGTGGCCAACCCAAGAACCAATTGGCCCTGGTCATTCAGGTGGCGCTTGATGATGTCAAAAACTCTATAAGAGGGGAGAAGATGGCTAGAAGACTCCTCTTTCCTTTTCCGGTTGGCATGGGAGCAGTGGCAAGCGTGACTCTGGGCCACCCCTTGCTCTTGGGCTGAGCCCAGATGTTGGTAACTATGAATTGTACTGGGTCTGTCTGTTGATGTTTGTAATTTGTTTGCATTTTATTCTGAAGTTTGGGATGCTGGTTTTGTTTTCCCCCGAACTAAATGAATGTTCTGAATTTCGGGGTGCTGGCTTTTCCCCCTGAAGTAAGTGAATGAATCTGTATTTGGTCTGTCTCTTGATGCTTGTCTCTTTGCTCCCCTGAACTAACTGAATGCTAACTGAATGCTGGCATTTTCCCCTGAACTAAATGAATGTTGTCTGTATGCTAACTGAATGCAGGATTAAAGTAAGCTGGTCAACCCCTTCACTGTGCTTTCCTTGTTTAAGCAGATTAAAAGAACGTGTGCTTTCCTGGCATGCCAGCAGCCTCCTGGGTGCTGGCTGTGGGGGGATCTTACGCCCCCACAGGAGCTGCTAGCTGGGTTGTTAAAACATGGGCCCAGCTCAATGAACATTTTCAGTGCCTATGTCTGATATATGAGCAGATAGATCAATTCTATGTTGCTCATCCAATTGTATATGATAAGCTGGACAATAGGCATTCCTCATCTACTTGTTTTTTCCTAAATGGACAGTTAAGCCAAACTTTTTAGACTGCTTCTTAATCTAATTTAGGAGGCTCTAAGGTATTCCAGTGCTTGATATAGTCAATACAATATTATACACAAACAGAAACAACTGGAGATGGGTTTTGTTACCTAACAAATATACGTTGGAAAATTTCTTAGCAATTGTGTAGGAAGAGGACGCAAATCCATATCTCATCATATTCTTCAGGAAATGCAAGCTGGATGCTAAACAGATTTTTAAAAAGGGAACTATAAAAAATATTTCAATTGTAGGAAGGATCTGACTTCTTTTTTGAAAATAGAAGGAATTATTAGGGACAACAGTTGTACTTGATTACATTAAAATTAAAAAAAATTCATAGAACAACAACCACAGAAAGTAAGAAATCAAAATAAAAATAAATGTGTATATACACATACACAAATGAATTGACAAAAATCTGATATCTAAACTATATATGGAACTCTTATAATTTTACAAAGGTGACATCCAGCCCAAAATGTCTATAAGCAGTTTTGAAAATAGAAAATTGTTACTAATTACTCATAAAAATTCTCAACATCATTATAATAATCAAAGAGATTAAAATTGAAACATTAAAATACCACTTAATCCTATCAAATTTTCAAAAATTATTGATGCTGGGAAGATTGTGGGAAAGCAGTTACTTCTGTTTATTGTTGATGGAATTGTAAACATGTAGAATGTTTCTTTTGGAGAACAATCTGGCTATAGGAAGTTAAAATCATGAATATAATCTTTTAATTTGGCATAGCTATTCTGTTTTGGGGGAATATAACATGAAAATGTTATTTAAAAGCCCCAAAAGTTATCTTTTCACAGATTTTCATAGAAGTATTTGAAATTGCAAACAAAACAAAACAAAACAAAACAAAAACCAACGACCCAAAAACCTAGAAGCAATCTTAATTCCCAATGAGGAAACAATGTTTAAATAAAAAAACAAAACCAACAACACACTTGTGGTGCATGAATTCAATCCAGCACTACAATGCAATTAAGATAGACAGGTATATAGAATATAAGAAAAGATGGAGAGATCTTCCTGAAATAAGACAAGGGGGAAAATAGAACTAGATAATAGAGAATATACTAAAACCATTTAAGAGGAAAAAGTGAATGAAAGTGAATAGACAAAAATCATTATGAAAGCATAGCAGCAATGGATAAAAAGTTTGATGACATTTTATAGATTGAATTTCATTTATTTATGTTTGTGAAGCAACTTTACTTGATTATATTAATGTCAAAATACTTTTAATAAATCATTGAAAAAATAAATGCTGTCATGTTTTTTTCCTCCTGAGATAACCTTTCAAGATGTCGCTTTGTAAAAAATTGTGCAAATCTTCGTTTACATAGAAATTTGAGGCCAGTTTTTATGTTGAATATGAGAAAACTGACTAATGATACAATTCACATATATACATAGATAGTGCTTTAAGGTTTAAGAAATGATTTCTCTGCAAACCTGTGAGACAGGTGATGCAAACATCATAATTCATTTTATGGATGAGTAAGATGAGGCTCAGAGAGGTTAAGAAGCTAATCTAATAGTATGAATAAGGTAATTTCATCAAATGAAATAGTTTTTCTTTAATGTGAGTAGTATAGATAAATTGATTGATACTTCTTCTATCATAATATTAACCTACAGTTTAACATAGAGCATTGTTGGGAAAGCTATTTCACCAAAATTTTGCCATCAGCTGATGAACCATAACATAACCATAGCAACCACGGAGGATATCTACTAGGCATAGATGGGGTGGGGTATGATCTCCTTTGGTAAAGGAAGTTTACATATTTAAGAAACCATCAGAGAGAGGTCATGAAATAATTCAGTTTGAAGGGTTTTAGGTTTTTTCTTCTTTTCCTTTTTTTTCCTTTTCCTTATTTAACATTTATTTCTCCTCTTTCCTAATCTTTCCATTTTGTTGTCTTTACACAGTTCTGCTCCTTTCCTCATTTTCACTCCTTTCCTCATTTCCTAAAACTTTCTAAGAAATCATTTGACTCCTATTTTAAGTTTCCTTTCTACTACTGCCTGTTCCTTCCTTTCATTTGTTGTAGGTGACTCACTGAAGGTGATTCTCACATGCAGGTTTAAATTGTAGAAGTTTAAATGGCATAGGTTAAATAACCATGTCCAATCAGACACTATGAACTATAAAGAATCATTAGTTCAAAGGATGCTAGAGGAAGACACTCAATTTAGTCCAACCCCATTTTATAGATGAGGAAAATGAATTCTAGGGAAGGGAAATGACTGGCCTACAATCACAATGCCAATTAATATTATGATATTTGACCTCTAAATTCATCCACTGGCCTAATTTGAAATTCCAAATCTCTTAAATAAAATATCAGAAAGGATTCCGCTATTCTTTTTTAATCACCAAATAAACAGATCTTTTATGCCTCGTCCTCCAAAAAAAAATTTAAGAACTGTTTGGACAATTCATTCACCTCTCAACTTATCAAAAATCTTTTCTTGTAGTCAAACAGCTCCTGAAATGTGAACTCTTCAGTAAAGCTTTTCCTCACTAAGCCAGGACTATGCTTCCTTTTTCTTCCTTTTTTAAAAATTAATTAATTTATTTTTAGTTTTCCACATTAACTTCTACAAGATTTTCAGTTCCAAATTTTCTCTCTATCTCTCTCCTCCCCCCACCCCAAGACAACATGCATTCTGATTATACCCTTTCCCCAATGTGCCCTCTCTTCTATCACTGCCCCCTCACCTTATCCCCTTCCCATCTATTTTCCCGAAGAGCAAGATACATTTGTATATCCCATTGCTTCTGTATCTTATTTCCCAGTTGCATGTAAAAACAGTTTGTAACATTCATTTTTAAAACTTTGAGTTCCAAATTCTCTCCCGTCCTCCCCCCTCATCCACCCTCATTGAGAAGGCAAGTAATTCAATATAGGTTATCCATGTGTACTCATGCAAAATACTTCCATAATAGTCATGTCATGAAAGACTAACTATATTTCTCTCCATCCTATTCCACCCCCCCCATTTATTCTACTCTCTGTTTTGACCCTGTCTCTCCTCAAAAGTGTTTGCTTCTGATTACCCCTCCTCCCATTTGCCCTCCCTTCTATCATCCCCGCTTTCTTATCCCCTTCCCCCTGCTTTCCTGTAGGGTAAGATAGATTTCCATACTCAATTAAGTGTGTATGTTATTTCCTCTTTTAGCTAAATCTAGTGAGAGTAAGATTCACTTATTCTCTCTCACCTCCTCCCCTGCCCAGTCCCCTGTATTGTAAAAGCTTTTTCTTGCCTCTTTTATGTGAGATAATTTATGCCATTCTACCTCTCCCTTTCTCCTTCTCCTAGTACATTCCTCTCTCATCCCTTAATTTTATTTTTTGTGTATCATCTTGCATATTCAGCTCACCCTGTATGCTCTGTCTCTACACACACACACACACACACACACACACACACACACACGCACACACACGTTTAAATAAAAAAAACCAACAACACATTTCTGGTACATTAATTCATATACACAGTAATATACATATACATACATATATATATATATATATTCCTACACACATATGTATATATACACACACACATATGTATATATACACACACACACACACATATATATATATGTGTGTGTGTGTGTGTGTGTGTGTATGTGTATAAAACCTCCATAGCTGCCAGTGATTTAGTCCCCTGAGGCCTGCTCCAGCCCCATCTGTGCCAATGCAGCCATGCTGGGCTGTGCTCCTTTACCAGCCTGGTGCAATAGACCTTTCCTATCCTTTCCTGTCAACTTTCCAGGTTGTCTTGTGGTGGACATTTGTTTCACTCTGTCATTTTATGGGTTATACAGCTCTAGAATTTGTTTAGAGTCAATTCTACAGGTATTTGGAGGGGATTGGGTAAGAGTTCAAGCAAGTCCCTGCTTTCACTCTGCCATCTGGGATTTTCACCCTCCACTCCATTCTAATTTTTAAGGAATTATTTTCTTCAGTGAGCTTTTGGACTTCCTTTTCCATTTGGCCAATTCTGCTTTTTAAGGTATTCTTCTCCTTGCTGGCTTTTTGGACCTCTTTTAACATTTGAGTTAGTCTATTTTTTAAGGTGTCATTTTCTTTAGTATTTTATTTTGGGGTCTCCTTTAGCAAGCTGTTGACTCATTTTTCATGATTTTCTTGCATCACTTTCATTTCTCTTCCCAGTTTTTCCTCTGCTTCTCTTACTTGATTTTCAAAACACTTTTTGAGCTCCTCATGGCCTGTGACCCATATATATATTTCTTGGAGGTTTTTGATGTAGGAGCTTTGACTTTGTTGTCTTCTTCTGGTTGTATATTTTGATCTTCTTTGTCACCAAAGTAAAATTCTATAGTCTGATTTACCCCCCATTGTTTGCTCATTTTCCAAGCCAATTACTTGACTTTTTAAATCTCTGTTAAGGTTGGAATCATCTTCCAGTGTGGAGGGTGTACTATCCCAAGCTTCTGGGGTTTTGTGCAGCTGTTTGCAGAGATATTTCTAGGGACCTGAAAATTTTCAGTTCTTCCAAGGTGGTATGATCAAAGGAGAGTTGGCCTGTGCTCTGGTCTGTGAGTGATCATAAGCACTCTTTTCTGCCTCAAAACTATAAGGAGGATTCCTTCTCCATGATAACCACAAGCTCCACCAAGCCAGCACTCCTCATTGCCCCAGGACTGCCACCAAGGACTGTGACCCAGATCCAAGCACAGGCAAAGTAAGAGAATCTTGCCTCAGTGTCTGTAAAGAGAACTCTACAATCTCCCTCTGATCAGCCTCTTGATGCCCCCACTGTCTGTGGACCAAGAGCTGTGGAAATACTGTTGCTGCCACTGCTGCCACCCTAGAGCTGGTCTGATTTCCTGTCTCAATGAGGTTTGAGAGACCTTTCCTACTCACCTTCTAAATTGTCTTCCTCATTTGTGAGTTGAGAAGTCTGGAAACTGCCACAGTTACCAGTGATTCAATCCCCTGAAACCTGCTCCGGGGTTGCTGGGGAGCCCATTCTGTGCAAGTTAAGCCATTGTTAGTCTGAACTCCTTCTCTTAGCCAGGTTCAACAGAAATTTCCTGTTGAACTTCCAGGTTGTCTTGGACTAGAAATTTGTTTCACTCTGTCATTTTGTGGGTTCTGCTGCTCTAAAATTTGTTTAGAATCATTTTTTCAGGTATTTGGAGGGGTTTGGAAGTGAGCTCAAGCAAGTCCTTGCTTTTACTCTGCCATCTTGGCTCTGCCCCCCTGCCCACTTCAACCTATCAGGGCTATACTTTCAAGTGAAACTATTTTAATGATACTTGAACTAAAGAGGAAGCTGTTATAATTTATCCTTACTTGTCACAGTATCCCTTGGATTCTACAGTGATGACTTTTTCAACATGGGATTTGAGATGTCCTCATTGTGGTTTGTTCCTCTTCTGATACAGAGTACAAATCTTCTATCTGGTAGATAGTATTTAAGAGTTGCTGAAGCCCCTAAATTAAACACACTGAAGGAAACCTAGTGCTGAGTCTCTCTTAACTACTTGGTCTTCATATAATACATCATTGGGTCCATATTAGAAGCTTCTGAAGCTTGGGAGAATCTCCCAGAACTTGTGTGAGTCAGTCAGTAGTCATTCAATAAACATATATTAAATGTTTTCTATGTGCCAAGTATTGTGCTAAGTACTGGGGATATCAAAAAATGTTAAAAAAAACACACAAACAAAACAAAACAAGAAACTTCCACTTTCCAGGAGGTTCCATGACTCAATGAAAGTATGACATATGGCTTGGAGCCAAGATGGCAGAGTAAAAGCAGGGACTTGCCAGAGCTCTCCTCCAAACCCCTCCAAATACCTGTAAAAATGACTCTAAACAAATTCTAGAGCATCAGAACCCACAAAATGACAGAGTGAAACAAATTTCTAGCCTAAGACAACCTGGGAGGTCAACAGGAAAGGTCGGTTACACGAGTCGAAGAGAATAGTACAGTCCAGTGTGGGCCATGCTGGCACAGACAGGACTGGATCAGGCCTAGGGGACTGAATCACTGGTAGCTGTGGCAGTTCCCAGACTTCTCAACCCACAAACCCCAAAGACAACTTAGAAGGTCAGTAGGAAAGGTCTGTCAAACCTGAATGAGAGAGGAGCAAGGTCTGGCCCTGGCTCCAGCCCCAGGGTGGTGGTGGCAGCAGCAGCAGCAGTGGCTGCTTCTGGAGCTCTTGGCTCACATAAAGTGGGGAGTGGCTGATCAGAGGGGGTTTGCTGGGATCTCTTTTCTGGCATGAGGCAGGATTCTCTTGCTTTGTCCTGCTTGGATCTGGGTTGCAGTCTTTGGTGGTGGTCCTGGGGTGAGGAGGAGTGCTGGTGTGGTGAAACTTGTGGCTGCAGTGGAAAGGGAATCCTCTTCACAGTTCTAAGGCAGAAAAGAATGCTTGTGGTCACTCATGGACCAGAGCACAGACAAGGAGAAGAATAAACACCTCTCGTTTCATCATGGAATGTTGGAAGAAATAAAAATTTACAAGTCCCTAGAAATATCCCTGAAAACAGCTGCATGAACCCCCTGAAGCTTGGGACACTATACCCTCCACACTGGAAGCAGAGAGCTACTTTAAAAATGAGTCAAAAAGTCAAGTTATTGGCTTGGAAAATGATCAAACAGTGGAAAATAAATTAGACTACAGAATCTTATTTTGGTGACAAGGAAGATCAAAACATACAACCAGAAGAAAACAACAATCAGATGAGAATAAGGTTCACTCATTCCCTTTCACCTCCGAAGAAAAAGCTTTTAAAGTGCAGGGGAAGAGGGGTGAGGTAAGAGACAATGAGTGAACCTTACTCTCATCTGATTTGGCTTAAGAAGGGCATAACATACACACTCAATTGGGTTTGAAATCTATCCTACCCTACAGGAAAGTAGGGGGAAGGGGATAAAGGGAGGGAGGATGATAGAAGGGAGGGCAAATGGGAGGAGGGGTTAATCAGAAGGAAACACTTTTGAGGCAGGGCCAAGGGAGAGAATAGAATAAATGATGGGTGAGATAGGATGGAGGGAAATAAAGTTGGTGTTTCACACACCATGACTGTTATGGAAGTGTTTTGCATGACTACACATGTACAACCTATTTCCAATAGCTTGCCTTCCCAGAGGGTGGGTGGGGATAGACGAAAAGAGAGAATTTGGGACTCAAAGTTTTAAAAATGAATGTTAAAAATTGTTTTTACATGGAACTGGGAAATAAGATATACACGGAATGGTGTATAGAAATCTATCTTGCCCTACAGGAAAATAGAAGGGGATAATAGAAGGGGGTGAGGTGATAGAAGGGAGGGCAGATTGGAAGAAGGGGTAATCAGAATGCACCCTGTCTTGGGGTGGGTGGAGGGGAGAGATGGGGAGAAAATTTAGAATGCAAAATCTTATGGAAGTGAATGTTGAAAACCAAAAATATATTAATTAATAAGAAAAAAAAGTAGGAATATGATTATTAAAAATAACTGAACAAATGCCTTGGAATTGGTTTCAGAAATTAAATGCTAGATCAAGGTGGGCTCATATTTTGAAGGCACAGTGTCATCTTGGAATGAAATATCTCATGGAAGCATTGAGCATCAGAGGAAGAAGCAGACCTTAGAGGCCATTTAGTCCAACCTGTACAGGACAGGTTGGACAAGTCTCTTCTTAAACGTTCCCGGTAAAGGGGATCTCACTATGTTTTCTAAAGTAGCCAATTACATGTTGGTAAAGTTCTGTTAGGGAGTTTTTCCTGAAATTGAACCTAATTTTTTTTCACTCAGTATAGTTTGTGGTAAGTTGGACTATTAAGAGAAAAGTGAGGGAGTTTTAATTGTTACCTAGAGATTTTAAAAATCTCTCATGTGGAAGAATAATTAAATTTATTTTTCATCACTCTCAAGTTAGAAGGTATTGGAAATTCTCTTTTCATTCATTATAAGGAAGAACTTTTCAACAACTGAGGTCTGAGTTTCAGTATGGTGTAGAGTACTTCCTTTGAAGTCTGGAAAGACCTGGTCTTGAATTTTGTTTGGACACACTATAGTTAAGATACTTCACCTATCATATCCTCAGTTTCTTCACCTTTGTACAGCTCCCCAACTGGGCTTAAGAGTCCTTCCTCCAACTTGAACTTTAAATATTGATTTCTTGGAGCATGGGCACCCCAAATCTGCACACTTTTGCTCAAGAGTCTTCACTAGTGTATTTAACTATAATTTAGTCAGTTAGAGAACACAATTACTTCAAGGCAAAAGAATTTGCTGAAGTAGCCATGTAACATAGTAATACATTTCTTCTATAATCCTGGGGAATACTTTCCCACAAATTCACACAGAGCAAATGGGAAGGAAAAATGTCCTTGGAGTTCTCAAATGGAAAGACACATAGAGAAAAAATGGCTCATGTAAACAGAAGCAAAGGGAAACACATGCTTCCAATAGCGTAGGGTAATAAGGACACTGCTGTTTTCAAACTTACCCCAACAATATTGTCTATAAGTCTCTACAGGATTATACTTCACTGATTGAATGTAGTCGACAATGACTATAACTTTGGCTTCTTCTGAAGCCAGTTAATAAATGTTTATTAAGTACCTATTATTCACTGGGGGGTACTATATTAAGCGCTTGGGATACAAAAAGAATAAAAAGACACTGCCTGCCTTAAGTAGCTTACAATCTAATGGGAGAGACAACAAGCAAACAAATAGGTGCAAACAAGCTATGTTGGGCTAAATAGGAAGTAAGTAAGGGAGGGAAGGCACTATATTTAAGGTGGATTGGCTTCCTGTAGAAGATGAAATTTTAGTTAGGAATTAAAGTCATGAAAGCCAGGAGGTGGAGATGAGTGGGGAGAATGTTCCAGGCATGGGGGAGAGTTGAAGAGTATGCCTACAGCTGAAATATGGAATATCTTGTTCATGGGACAGCAAAGAGGCCAAGGTCACTGTGTTCAAAAGTATATTTTGTATATGATTCTAGAGGCAATAAGGAGCCACCAGAGCTTATTGAGTAGGGAGGTGACATGGTTAAACTTATGCTTTAAGAAAATGCCTTTGGTGGCTGAATGGAGGATGGATAGGAGTGGGTAAACACTTGAAACAAGCAGGCCAGCACAAGGTGATGAGGGCCTATACCAGAGTGCTGGCAGTGTTAAAGGAGAGAAGGGAGTGTATTTGAGAGATATTGCAAAGGTGAAATAGACAGGCTTTGTCAACAGATTGGATATAGGGGGTGAGAGAGAGAAAAGAGTCTGGGATGATAATTATATTTCAAATCTGAGGTACTGAGAGGATAGTGGTGCCCTGGATTGTAACAGGGAAAGCAGAAAAGGGGGAGCTTTTAAGGGAGGAAGGCAGTGAGTTGTGTTTTGGACATGTTAGTTTAAGATGTCTGCTAGACACCCAGTTTGAGATGTCTGAAAGGCATTGGAAATGTGATGTTGGAAATCAGCAGAAAGGCTGGGGCAGAATAGGTAGATTTGAGAATTGTCTGCATAGAAACAGTAATCAAATCCATGGGAGCTGATGCGTTCACCACATTAAGTAGTATAAATGGAGAAGAGGGCCCAGGAAAGAATCCTATGGGACACCTACAGTTAGAGGGCTTGATCTAGATGAGGATCCAGCAAAAGATACTATGGAATAGTCATGTAGGTAGGAAAAGGACCAAGACAGAGTGGTGTCCAAAAAACCTAGAGAGAAGAAAATATCAAGGAAGAGAAGGTGATCAATATTGTCAAAAACTTTAGAGAGGTTAAGGTAAATACTGAGAAAAGGCCAATGAATTAGGTGAATAAGGAATCATTGGTAACTTCGGAGAGAGTAGTTTTAATAAAATGATGATATTTGAAACTGGATTGTAAGGGGTTAAGAAGAAAGCGAGTGAGAGAGAGAGAGAGAAAGAGAGAGAGAGAGAGAGAAGAGAAATGGGAAGTACCCATTGTAGATCACCTTTATAAGGAGTTTAGCCATAAAGGCCAGAAGAGATAGCACAATAGTTGGATGATAGGGGAGATAAAGACCATGTTTGTAGGTAGTAGGGAAGCAGTGAGAAGAAAGGGAAAGATTGAAAATAAATGATAGCTATGGGGAAGAGTAAAAGAAACTGACTTAAACTTTCCCAAATTCCCCCCCCCCCAAACAACCTTAAATTAATGCCTCAAGTTGAATTCTGGAGTGGCAGATCCAACAAAAGGTTGAGATGAAACAATTTTCCAGTCCAAGACAACTTTGGAGGTCAGCAGGAAAGGTCTATCTCACTGGGGTTGTGATTAGTACTGGAGTGCAGCACAGGTAACACAGATTACACCTGGGGTGGAGGCTAGAGGTTGACTTCATCAGTGAGGAAGCAGCTTTGGGAGCTCTCAGCGCACAGATTGCAAGGGGATAGGGCAAGAGATTAGAAAGAGATTACAGGGGACTCTTTGTTGGCACTGTGTGAAGGACCCTGTTCCATTGTCCATACACAATTCTGGGGTAAGGTCCAAGAGCAAAAAAGAACACTAGCGCACTGGCACTTGTGGCCACAAGAGAGCAAGAGCCCTGGTCACAGTTCCAGGGCAAAGAATGTTGTTAGCAGTCACTCTCTGTAGAGTGGGGGCCCTTGTCTCAGGTCAAGTGAAGAAAGGAGCACTATTTCTTGTGGCTATGGGGGTAAGGAGAAAATTGCATTTACAGGGTCAGAAGAAGCAAAAGTCCTTGTAGCCCAGGAATAGAGGAGTGCTTGTGGAGATGCATACCAAAGCACAGGCTAGGAGAGCATTGACCACATTTAGATCATACCACCCTGGAAGAACTGAAAATATTCAGACCCCAAGAATTAGCTCTGAAAGCAGTAGAATGAAAAATCTAAAGTTTAGGACAGTGCCCCCTGCACTCTAGGAACAGAGCTGAACTTGAACATAAAGTTAAAAGTTAAGAAATAGTCTGGAAAAACAAGCAAACAGGGGAAACTAGGTGGCACAGTGGAGCACTGGCCTTGGAGTCAGGAGGCGCTGAGTTCAAATCTGGCCTCAGACACATGACACACTACCTGTGTGACCTTGGGCAAGTCACTTAACCCCAATGGCCCTGCCTTCCCCCCTGTAAAAAAAAAGTAAAAAAAAAATGAGCAAGCAACACCAAAAAAATAACCTGACCACAGAAAGTTACAAGAAAGATCAAGAAACAAACAAAGAAGGCAATGAAATCAAAGCATCTATATGAAAAACCTCAAAGAAAAATGTGAATTGGACACACGCCCAAAAAGAAATCCTGGAGGAGCTCGAAAATGATTTTAAAAATCAAATAAGAGAGGAAAGTAGTAGAGGAAAATTGGGAAAAGAAATGGGAGTGATGAAAGAAAATTATGAAAACAATGTCAATGGCCTAGTAAAACACACACACACACACACACACACACACACACACACACACACTGGAAAAAAATAACATCTTAAAGAACAGAATTGGTCAAATGGCAAAAGAGGTACAAAAATTCACTGAAGAAAAGAACTCCTTAAAAAGTAGAATTGGCCAAATGGAAAAGGAAGTATAAAAAATATCAGAAAAAATTTCTTAAAAGTTAGAATGGGGCAAGTAGAATCTAATAACTCCAAGAAACATTAAGTAACAGTATTTATAAAATCAAAAGAATGAAAAAAAAACAGAAGAAAGTGTGAAACATGTCATTGGGAAAACAACTGACCTGGAAAATAGATCAAGGAGACATAACTTAATTATTGGACTACCTGAAAGACATGATCAAAAAAGAGCCTATACATCATATTTCAAGAAATTACAAAGGAAACTGCACTGATATCTTGGAATCAGAGGGTAAAGAAATTGTAAGAATCCATGTAAATTACCTCTTGAAAGAGATCCCAAAATAAAATCTCTCAGGAATATAATAGAAAAATTCTCAGATCAAGGAGAAAATATTGCAAGCAGTCAAAAAGAAAGAATACAAATATTATGGAGTCATAGTCAGTATAACACAAAATCTTCCAGCTTCTATATTAAAGGATCAGAGGCTTGGAATATGATATTCTCTAAGGCAATGAAATTAGGATTACAACGAAGAATCGCCTACCTGAGAAAACTGAGTATAATCCTTTCAGGAGAAAAATGGGTATTTAATAAAATAGAAGAGTTTTAAGCATTCATGATGAAAAGACCATAGCTGAATGGAAAATTTTACTTTCAAATATAAGATTCAAGGGAAGCATAAAAAAAAACAGGAAAGAGAAATCATAAGAGAGTCAGTAAGGTTAAACTTTTTGTATTCCTATGTGGAAAGATGACACTTATGACTACTAATAACATTATCATTATATGGGCAGTTAGAAGGAGTATACGTAGACAGAGGGAATTAGAGTGAGGTGGTCATGATGGGGTTATTTAAAAAAATAAAGCTAAAGAGTGAGAAAGAGGGATGCACTGGAAGAAGGGCGGAGGGAGTGGAAGAATAGGGAAAAATATCTCACATAAAAGAGTTGTGAAAGGAAGAGCTTTTACAATGGAGAAGATGGGGGCGGGGCAGGAGGGTAACAGCCTATACTTGGACCTTACTCTCATTGGAAGTGGCTCAAAGAGGGAACAACACACCTACTCAGTTGAATATAGCAATTTATCTTACACTACAGGAAAGTAAGAAGGGAAGTGGGGGGAGCTGATAGAAGGGAGGGTGGAGGCAAAGGTCAGAAGTAAAATAGACATTTGGGGAGAAAGAGTAAAAAGAGAGGGAGAAAGATAAACGAGGGAAAATAGGATGGAAGAAAATACACAGTTAATAATTACAACTGTGAATATGAATGGGATGAATTCATCCACAAAACAGAAGTGGAGAGCAGGATGGATTAGAATCAGAATCTAACAATATATTGTTTACAAGAAACACATTAGAAATAGAAAGACATACACAGAGTAAAAATAAGGGGCTGGAGCAGAATCTATTATACTTTAGCTGAAGCAAAAAACCAAACAAACAGGTTAAGTAATCATAATCTCAGACAAATCAAAAGCAAAAATAGATCTAAATAAAAGAGATCAGCAGAGAAATTATATTTTTCTAAAAGGTATCATAGACAAGGAAGTAATATCAATACTGGACATATATGCATCAAATGATATATTATACACATTCTTAAAGGAAAAATAATATGAATTAAATGAGTAAATAGAAAGTAAAAGGATATTAGTTGGGGAGCTCAACTTTCCCCTCTCAGAACTAGATAAATAAAACAAAAAATAAATGAGAAATATGTTAAGAAGTTGAACAGAATTTTAGAAAGGTTAAATATTATAGATTTCTGGAAAAAATGAATGGAAATAGGATTATAACTTTTTCTCAGTTGTACATGCCACCTTCACAAAAATTTACCATGTATTAGGGCATAAAAACTTCATGACCAAATGCAGAAAAGCAGAAATATTAAATGCATCCTTTTCAAATAATAATGCAATAAAATTATATTCAGTAAAAGGCCATAGAGATGTAGATTAAAAATTCATTAAAAATTAAATAATGGAATCCTAAAGACTGAATGGATCAAAGAACAAATCATAAAAACAATCAATAATATTACTAAAGAGCATGAAAATGATGAAAGAATATGCCAAAAGTTATGGAATACAGTGAAAAGAATATCCAGGCATCTTTAAATATGTCAGTAAAATAGAGAAAGAGCAGATCAATGAATTACATGTGCAAGAAAAAAAAAACAAGAAAAATTTTTTAAAACATCCCAATTAAAAACCAAATTGGAAATCCTTTTCAGGAGAGATGAATAAAATAAAAAATAAGAAAATGATTGAAATGATTAATAAAACCAGGAGCTGTTTTTTTGTGTGAAACCACCAATAAAATTGTTAATTTTATTAAAAAAGAATAAAACCAAATTACCAGCCCCCAATATGAAAAGGGTGAATTCAGCACCAGTGAGAATAAAATCAAGGAAATTATGAGGAGCTATTTTGCCTAATTATATGCCGATAAATCTTACAACCCAAGTGAAATGGATGGACATTTACGAAAATGTAAATTGCCCAGATTAACAAAAGAGGAAATAGACTACTTAAATAACCTTATATTAGAAAGAGAAATTGAAAAAGTCATCATTGAGCTCCCTGAGAAAAAAATCCCTAGGACCAGATGGATTAAAAAATGAATTCAATGAAACATTTTAAAAAAACAACAACAATCAGTTTCAAAACTATATAAACTACTTGGAAAACCAAGCAAAGAAGGACTTTTTACCAAATTTCTTCTATGACACAATTTTGGCTCTGATACCTAAACCAGGAAGAACAAAAACAGTGAAAGAAAATTAGATCCATTTACTTAATAAATATCAGTGCAAAGATTTTAAATAAATATCAGTGAGGAGGCTACATCAATCTATCAGAAAAACCATATGTTATGATCAGGTGGGCTTTATACAAGTAAATATTTAAATACCAGTAAATAGTTAAATATAAGGAAAATTTTAGCATAATTGAACATGTCAACAACAAAAGAAACACAATTGAATGACTATCTCAGTAGAGGAAGAAAAAAATTTTGATAACATAAAACACTCATTCCTATTAAAAACACTAGAAAGCACAAGAATAATTGGAGCTTTCCTCACTGCCCTCCCCTGCCCCCCCGCCATTAAAAGTCTTTTTTTCCCCCAATTACATGTTAAGATAGATTCCAACATTCACTTTTACAGGATTTTGAGTTCAAGTGTTTTCTCCCTCCCCTCCCCAGGACAGCAAGCAATCTGACATAAGTTATACATGTATGATAATGTTAAATATATTTCCACATTAATCATGTTGTGAAAAAAGAAGCAGAACAAAAGGGAAAAACCATGAGAAAGAAAAAACAAAAACAACAAGAAAAGAATAAAAATAGTATTCTTTGATCTTCATTCAGACTCCATAGTTCTTTGAATATGGATAGCATTTTCTATCATGATCTACATTCAGACTCCATAGTTCTTTCGATGCAGATAGCATTTTCCATCATGAGTCTTTTGGGACTGTCTCAAGTCATTGCATTGCTGAGAAGAGCTAAGTCCATCATAGATGATCATTGCACAATGTTGCTGTTAGTGTGAACGGTGTTCTAGTTCCATTCACTTCATTCAGCATCAATTCATGTTAGTCTTTCCAGGTTTTTGTGAAATCCTCCTAATCATCATTTCTTTATAGCACAAAAGTATTCCATTAGATTCGTATTGCACAACTTGTTCAGCCATTCCCCAACTGATGTGCATCCTCTCAGTTTCCAATTCTTTGCCATCACAAAAGAGCTTCTACAAATATTTTTGTACATATGGTTCCTTTTGTGTTTTTAATGATCTCTTTAGGATACAGTCCTAGTAGTGATATTGCTGGATCAAAGGGTAGGCACAGTTTTCCCCTTGGGCATATTTCCAAATTGTTCTCCAGAGTGGTTGAATCAGTTCACAACTCTACCAACAATGCATTAATGTCCCAATTTTCCCACATCTTCTCCAACATTTATCATTTTCCTTTTCAGTCTTATTAGGCAATCCAATGTGTGAGATAGTACTTCAGTGTTGTTTTAATTTGCATTTCTCTAATCAATAGTGATTTAGAGCATTTTTCATATGACTATAGAAAGCTTCAATTTCTTTATCTTATTTAGTAAATATTCATATGAATCAAACTACCAAAGATTATTTTATCAAGACAGAAAAAATAATAACAATATTCATCTTAAAGAAAAATGGTCAAGAATTTCAAGGGAATCAGTGAAAAAAATGTAAAGTAAGGTAAACTAGCAGTACTAGATTTCAAACCATATTATTAAGAAGTAATCATCAAGATAATCTGGTACTGGCTAAGAAATGGAGCAGTGGATCAGTAGAATAGTTTAGGTACACAATGTACAGTAGTAAATGATCATAGTACTCTAGTGTTTAATAAACATGAGAATCTAAGCTTTTGGGAAAAGAATTCACTATTTGACAAAAATTACTGGGAAAACATGAAGGTAATTTGTCAGAAACTAGGTATAGACCAACACCTTACACTATATATTAAGATAAGATCCAAATGGGTATATGATTTAGACATAAAGGCTGATAGAATAAGCAAATTGAGGGAGCATAAAATAATTTATTTGTCTAATCCATGGATAAGGAAAGAATTTATGAATAAAAAGAGATAGAGAAGATCACAGAAGGTAAAGTGGATAATTTTAATTATTAAATTAAAAGGCTTTTGTACAAAAAAAAAACCAAGGCAGTCAAGATCAGAAGGAAAGCAGAAAACTGGAGTAAAAGAAAACTTTTAAAACAAATTTCTCTGATAAAGACTTGTTTCTCAAACATGTACAGAATTGAGTCAAAGTTATAAAAATATGAGTCATTCCTCAGTTGATAGTCAAAGGATATGAACAGGCAGTTTTCAGAAGAAGAAATCAAAGCTATTTATAGTTATATTAAAAATGCTCTAAATCACTATTGATTAGAGAAATGCAAATTAAAACAACTCTGAGGCAACACTTCATACTTGTCAGATTGGCTAATATGACAGAAAAGGAAAATGACAAGTGGTGGAGGGGATATGGAAAAATTGAGACACTATTGTGTACTCTTCATGGAATTGTAAACTGATCCAACCAGTTTGGAGACTATTTGGAACTATGCCTGAATGACTATAAAAATATGCATACCCATTGACCCTGTATCCCAAAGAGATAAAAGAAAATGGAAAAGGATCTATATATGCAAAAAATATTCATAGCATCTCTTTTATGGGTGCCAACAAATTGGAAATTGAAGGGAAGCCCCGTTAATTGGAGAATGACTGAACAAATTATAGTCTATGATTGTGATGGTATACTCTTGTGTTATAAGAAAGGATGAGCAGGATGATTCCAGAAAAATCTGGGAAGACATATGAACTGATGCAAAGTGAACTGAAGCTCATTGTGCAGAGTAACAGCAATATTTGTACATCATCAACTGTGAATGACAGCTATTCTGAGCAATACAGTGATCCAAGATAGTCTGAAGGATATAGGATGAAAAATACTATCCACTTATAGCTGATGCATTCACTCAACAGATAACCATTTATGAGAGAGAGAGAGAGAGAGAGAGAGAGAGGGAGAAAGTAAGCGAACAGCTATAAAAAGGGAGGGTTTTCCAATTTATCAAACTGGGCAGGGCTCAAAACTAACTAATTGATTAATAAGATATTGAAATTTTATGAATTACTGTTGAAATATCAGAACATATTCATTGATTACCTCAGAACCTATGATTAAATCTAAATGAGATTTACCATCCATATATTAAAAAATCATGACAATATGATAATGTAGTTCAAAATAGTATTCCTTATTTTTTGCTGTAGTACCAGAATGCCTTCTTGAAAGTCATGAAAGAATTCAAAATGGTGAAAACTGATGACTGCCATTGTAAAACCCCATAAATGAGTTTCTCTCTGTTTGGATTAGAAGCAGTCAAAGAAGGCATGGGTACTTCTAGTGTGTAAATCCATTGGGAGGCAAGTCTTTTGTGTCCTCCTGTACCCTGTGACAGCACTGTGTTGCCAGAAAGTCTAGTGGCCAGGATTCCGAGGACAGAATTAACTGTCATCTGTGAGCAAGGAGCAAAGCAGTACTCCTTATGAATGTTGTCAAAATTATTTTTCTGTAAATTTCCCATTCAATGTATAATATGTAAATACATGTATATGTGCAGTATAGGAGCAAACCACATCAAAAGAATTCCATTCAACTTGTGTGCATATGTGTACATACAATGAACAGACAGACACACAGACAGACACAAACACAGTTCTATAGAGGAAGAAGTGGGGACCTAATATTATCCTCATTATTATGAAGCCATGTATAGGGTCACTGAACTAATAAATGAAAGTTGAATTATTCATCAGCCTATATGTCATACAAATATTTAAAATCAATGCTGATAGAATGGTGGAACTGCTGTGACTCAAACAAAACCAATTTAATTGTCTCTCTTTCTTTAACCATTTACTTTTATTGAGGATCTTGGGTCATAGGTATTTTCCCATGCTTGGAATCTAACCAGTCATAAGGTGCATTAATAATTTATAGGCCTGAAGTGTATAGGACCTTTGTGAAAGCACCTTTTAACACAGAGCATAATCATGCTAAAGCAGCTCCATATTTTCTATGCACATTAGTTAACATAGGCAGAGGCTATATTTATGAATTTTTTCAAATTAACAAATGATGCCTATGAATACTCTGAAGCCAGCTAGACAAAGACAAACAATATTTTTCTAAATCCCTTTAGCAAACAGCTGTTTTTGTCCCCTCCCCCTTTCACAACCCTAGAATACAATAATACCATCTAGAGAAATGGAATTTACTCAAAAAACATTAGATAATTAATTTTTTCATCCTTTGCCCCTCTTGCTAACCCCTTGTATATATTTTTGGAATTTCTTTTTTTTTCAGTAATTACCTATAATGAATTCACAGTAGTTACGAATGAAATCCCACCCCAATGTACTCTCAAGCCATTACAAATTGAAAGCAAGTTTTCTGTTGGCTGAAGAGCACATTTTTAAGGTATTAAACATTATTTTCCTTATTAAGGGATTATTTACTAGAATGTTGGCTTCTCCAGCTAGCTGTATGAGAGTAGTTGTCCTGGGTTTCTGAGGAGGTGATAGATTGATATATGGAGATGTCAAACAGTGCCTGAGGGTACATTAGCATTTCAGACATGTCTGAATGCCACTCTCCCCTCCTCCTTCCCTATTGACTGGGTTAAGGAGATATAAATCACAGTGATACAAAGAAATGATGCTTCCAATGAGATCATGTCCAAGTCCATTCAGGTAATTTTAACTTTTTAATCCACAGACTTCAGTTCTGCCACTCTTTCAGAACCTGAGGGTAAGTCGTTAGCACCCACATCCTCTAAAGAATGACTGTTGGAGCACCATGACCAGTCCTTATATCTTTTGAGCAAGTAAGTTACTGAGGATGCCCACATCGACAGGATAACACACAAACGCTTTGGCAAGGAATGGAGTGGCACAGATGGGCGTGGGTGGTAATTGGCACAACCGGATCTATCCTATAAAACATTCCATCATGTTGTTGGTTCCAAACGAGTGGGTTCTGCTCTTTGGGGGTAAAAACTTTGTCTTCAGGTTTCTCTGTTCTTCCCCACATCACCTAGTATAGTGCTAGATTCATAATAAGTGCTTACTACATGTGATTGGGTGACATACCATTGCAAGGTTTCCATTCCAAATGCCTTATTCTTGTCTGTCAGTGGAAAACTTAGGTGAATAATAACTCAAGTAACAGACTGAAAGAAAAGCTACATAAGTGGGTCTTCTGCCCTCATCACACCAGATTTTACAATGAAGATTTTAAATGATTATGGACTTAAGACAGGATGTAAGAGGTAGATACGGTGTTAAACTGCTCAGCCTGCCTGGTATTTTTGTTGTTAATTTTAAAGATCTTTAACAGGGTTTTCTTTCCTGCTGTGTGGCAATATGGAAAAAGAAAAGTAATTTAAAGCCAAAGACTATAATAAAATCTTTAGAAATGTTCACTTCATGGAGACATGACCTAAATTAGTGCTTATTCTAACCTTTTACAGTCAATTTTATGAAGGCAATCACCTACTCACTTGGGATGAGTAGCAATTTTTGCTGGGTGAATTAAGAAGGTACACTTCATTATCTGGCTACCTATGTACCTCCTGGGGGGAAGCAAGACTGGTAGAGGAATATTGGAGCTGGTAAATATTTAAACTTGACTAGGTTGTCTGTCCCTCATGTTCTCAATTTCATCAAGGTGTGAGAAATATTTCATTTGAACCCCTACTCTATTCCAATTAGTATCAATCAATTTGATATGATTCCATAAGGGTAGTGATTATAAGTTCTGCATATTAGGCCCTGGAACTGTGAGCTGCAGACTAAGATCACTTGCTTAATCATAGGAAGCTAACTAGAGTCCCTCTACCCTTGTTTTTCTTTGTCATGGTGACCAAGTCCGGTGTGGCAGAGGTGACTCAACTACATGGAAATTCCTCCAATTTATTTGTGTACCTCTGGACCATTCTCTCTTGTCCAACATGAGCAGGTGACCATCTTATGACCACTTAGTCAGTGGAGATGCCTCATGCTTCATCCATCCTGTGACCCCCCCTGCTAATAGGTAATTTTTGGCCCTCAAGATCAAGGTCTATCAATCAATGAAATTCTAAATTCTACCATGCCTTTTTTGCATATTTGTGTATCAAACTCTATAAATACAAGGTCCTGGAAGAAAGGGGCATCTTAGATTATGAAGAAGATCTGAGGTCTACTTTATTAGAGGGGACCATGGACCTTTTAATAAAGTACCATTGGCTCAGAGTTCTTCCTCAGTCTTTTTTATTGTAGATTGGACAATTTTAATCCCCACAAAGAAAACAGGAATGGATTTTCACAGGTAAACATTCATCCTATGATTTATTATTAGCTCTAGCTGGGCAATAGTATCTTGAAAAACAAATCGACTGGGATTTCTAAAGTGAGGTAGGAATCAGAAAGCAAACAATCTGGGGGGAGGTGAAGGGGAAGCAATGGTTTAGCTCTCCATTGGGAATGTTTCCAGGATGCTGCTAGAAAGAGGAGTGGGAGTTTGCTACTACTATTACTGCTCCTCCTCCTTTAAGTAATCAGGCGTAACCTTTTAGTAACCAAGGTTCAAATTTCAACTTACTGTTATGTGACCATGTGAAAGTTATTTACCCTTTTCTGAACATTGTTTTTTTTAATGGGATATTTTCATGGGAACTATCTACTTCATAGGGTTATTGTAAAAAAAAACTCGTTATATACCCCCAACTGTTATATAAACTATTGCTATTATTAGTGTCATTCTTATTTCATGCTTCTCATGTTTTTTTTAAAATAAGGTCAAGATAGGAATTGTCCAAACATAAGATACTCTCCAGCTGTTATTCTTTTATACTTAGTATTCTTTGGATTATCACAGAGGTAGATATGATAATTTATTCTTGTAGTTGAATAAAATTGTCAGGATGTAAGGTTACTCTTCTCAGGCTCATCCTCAGCACACCTTCAGTGGCACAGAGCACAGCAGCAATGTGATTTTGATCTCCTCTGAAAATATCTCTGTATTTAAAAACATTTTGTCTCTGATAGTTATAAATATTTGATATGGTGGTATCTATTAAAAACATTCTTCTTAAGTCTTTTATAGAGTAAAATTATACCAGTACAATCATGGGTAACAATTTGGTCTGTGACAATGATCTAGTCCTAATGCAGTTGGTGGATCACATTCTCCAAGATGTTTTGAGGTCTGTTTTTGTAGCATGGGAATTTGCTGTCTATAACCAGATGAAAGATAGAGAACTTCAGATGTATAATTCTGGCCATAAGGTCACACCTTGCTAAATATTAGGAAATTGTTTTTTTTAAATAGACTGAGGTGATATTGCACATTTTCTACCGTTTCCTCACATAATTTACATCCATCACTAAGTTTTAAAAGATAACCCTTCAGAAATTTCTGGTGGTAATGATCTGGTCCTGTATTGCCACAATAAATTGTGCCATTAAAAAATAAAACAAATGCATTGTTTAGTGCTTTTTTGTCATCATATTGTTGACTGAGTTCATATGGATGTCACTCATGGAAGACCTTTTGTTTCCATTTTTAGATCAGACACTATTCCTGCCTCATTTTCTATTATAGTTGTTCAATCTCATTTTTTGTTATGAGTTTATTACTGATTATCCAGGTGATGTCTGCTTGTTCACAAAAGCATTTTTGCATGTTTTTGATGTGTCATGTACTTTAAGAATGCTTTTTCAATCCTTTCCTTTCTGCTGAGGAAGTATTAATCTTCTGATAGTTGCCTTAGGGTAATGGGGCCTATATTTTGTCGATATTGTGCTAGTTTGGGTAAAGATATATTCCAAATCTGTTATAATGCATTTTACAATTTTGAAAGTATACAGGAAGCCTGATATTGCATTGATGTTAATTGTTATAAATATGTTCCTCCTATTCAATTTTGATTTCAGGATGCCAGAAAGACTCATAACGTATTTGGCCCCAGTCCTCTCTTTGATATCTTTATCAATTATCTCTCTATATATCACCTTAGTCCACTGGTTCACAATAACTCCAGAATTCAAATTCGAATCATCCACCTGCCTTTTCCTTGCAGTAAATTAAGGATTTTACAATAATTGAGTCCAAATGACACTGTTGGAGAAAGATTCCATAAGATGGAGGACTTACTTAATGTATTTTTCTGTGCAGTCACTCAGGTACAACAAACTGATTAATAATGTATTTTGGTCCGACTCTCTCCTTAATTTGGAAGTCCAACAGTTCTATTTAGGAGAAAGGAAAATGGAATTGAGGTTAGTCAAATCCAAAATGTATTTAAACTCTCTGTCTTAATTCCATGTTTTATTTGAATCATTGTTGGCATTACTGTGATGAGGGCATGTTTTATATAGAAAATGGTTTTGGAGTCTGGAGCCAAGATGGCGGCTGAAAAGCAGGGACTAGCATGAGCTCCCCGCCAAGTCCCTCCAAAAATCTATAAAAAATGGCTCTGAACCAATTCTAGAACTGCAGAACCCACAAAAGAGCAGAGGGAAGCAGGGCTCCAGCCCAGGATAGCCTGGATGGTCTCTGGGTAAGGTCTGCCCCGCATGGAGCTGGGAGAGGAGCAGAGCCGAGTCAGACCTACCAGACCAGGAGCCAGGCGGAGCATGCCATAGCGCAATGAATCAGTGAGCTGCAGCAATTACCAGACTTCTCAACCCACAAACACCAAAGACAACAGAGAAGATTAGTGGGAAAAACTGTGGGGACAGAGTGAAAAGAGTTTGTGTTTGGCCACCACCCCGGGGACAGTGGAGGTGGTGCAGCTCTGAGGCTGCTTACAGAGCTACAGCTGCAGTCTTCCAGCCCCAGGCCCACCTGGTGGGAGGAATTAAGTGGCAGATCAGAGAAGGAGTGCAGAGCCTGCTTAGACGTGAGTAGTGATCCAGGTTGGTGGTTCTTGGGGAGGAGGAGCACTGGTGTGGCAGAGTTTACTGTGTAGAAATAATTGTGAAAACAACAGCACATCCTGTCAAGCTTGGGACAAAGTACTCTCTACTCTACAAGCAGTCATACCCCGATGAAAAGCTCAAGGGTAAAGTAGTTGGCTGGGAACATAAACAGGCAGTGAAAACAGACTCAGATTCAGACTCAGACTCTGGAATCTTTCTTTGGTGACAAAGAAGACCAAAACATACAGCCAGAAGAAGTCAACAAAGTCAAAGAGCCTACAACAAAAGCCTCCAAGAAAAACATGAACTGGTCTCAGGCCATGGAAGAGCTCAAAAAGGATTTGGAAAAGCAAGTTGGAGAAGTAGAGGAAAAATTGGGAAGAGAAATGAGAAGGATGCAAGAAAACAGTGAAAAACAAGTCAATGACTTGCTAAAGGAGACCCAAAAAAATGCTGAAAAATACACTGAAGAAAATAACACCTTAAAAAATAGACTAACTCAAACGGCAAAAGAGCTCCAAAAAGCCAATGAGGAGAAGAATGCCTTGAAAGGCAGAATTAGCCAAATGGAAAAGGAGGTCCAAAGACCACTGAACAAAATACTACCTTAAAAATTGGATTGGAGCAAGTGGAAGCTAGTGACTTGATGAGAAATCAAGATATTATAAAACAGAACCAAAGGAATGAAAAAATGGAAGACAATGTGAAATATCTCATTGGAAAAACCACTGACCTGGAAAATAGATCCAGGAGAGATAATTTAAAAATTATTGGACTACCTGAAAGCCATGATCAAAAAAAAGAGCCTAGATATCATCTTTCAAGAAATTATCAAGGAGAACTGCTCTGATATTCTAGAGCCACAGGGCAAAATAGAAATTGAAAGAATCCACTGATCACCTCCTCAAATAGATCCCAAAAAGAAATCTCTTAGGAATATTGTCACCAAATTCCAGAGCTCCCAGATCAAGGAGAAAATACTGCAAGCAGCCAGAAAGAAACAATTTGAGTATTGTGGAAACATAATCAGAATAATCCAAGATCTAGCAGCTTCTACATTAAGAGATTGAAGGGCTTGTACGATATTCTGGAGGTCAATGGAGCTAGAATTAAAACCAAGAATCACCTACCCAGCAAAACTGAGTATCATGCTCCAAGGCAAAATATGGGTTTTCAATAAAATAGAGGACTTTCAAGCTTTCTCAGTGAAAAGACCAGAAATGAATAGAAAATTTGACTTTAAAGACAAGAATCAAGAGAAGCATGGAAAGGTAATGAAGAAAAAGAAATTGCAAGGGACTTACTAAAGTTGAACTGTTTTGTTTACATTCCTACATGGAAAGATGATGTGTATGATTCATGAGACATCAGTATCAGGGTAGCTGAAGGGAATACATATATATATATATATGTTTATGTATATGTATGTGTATGTGAGTGTGTATGTATGCATATATGTATGTGTGTGTGTGTATATATATATACACACACACATATATATATGTATATAGTGAGAGAGAGAGAGAGCAGGCACAGGGTGAGTTGAAGATGAAGGGAAGATATCTAAAAGAAATAAAATCAAATTAAGGGACGAGAGAGGAATATATTGACAGAGGGAGATAGGGAGAGATAGAATGGGGTAAATTATCTTGCATAAAAGTGGCCAGAAAAAGCAGTTCTGTAGGAAGGGAAGAGAAGTCAGGTGATGGGGAATGAGTGAATCTTGCTCTCATCAGATTTGACCTGAGGAGGGAATACCATACGTACTCAATTGGGTAACTTACCCCACAGGAAAAAAGGATGAAGAAGATAAAGAAAAGGGGGATTATAAAAGGGAGAGCAGATGTGGGTGGAGGTAATCAATAACACTTTTGAAAGGGGACAGGGTCAAGGGAGAAAATCCAATAAAGGGAGATAGGTTAGGGAGGAGCAAAATATAGTGAGTCTTTCACAACATGAGTATTGTGGAAGGGTTATACATAATGATATGCATGTGGCCTATGTTGAATTGCTTGACTTCTTAGGGAGGGTGGGTGGGAAGGGAAGAGGGGAGAGAATTTGGAACTCAAAGTTTTAAAAACAGATGTTCAAAAACAAAAAGTAAATGTTTTTACCTGCAACAAGAAAATAAGATACACAGGCAATGGGGTGTAGAAATTTATCTTGCCCTACAAGAAAGAAAGGGAAAAGGGGATGGGAGGGGAGTGGTGTGACAGAAGGGAGGGCTGACTGGGGAACACGGCAACCAGAATATACGCCATCTTGGAGTAGGGGGGAGGGTAGAAATGGGGAGAAAATTTTTAATTCAAACTCTTGTGAAAATTAATGCTGAAAACTAAATATATTAAATAAAAAAGAAGAAAATGGCTTTCCATGTGGACATCTAGTTTTCATTATATTTAGATCTATTTTCCAGTATATGGTTTCAGGACATAAAAAAATAATAGGTGTGGAAATAAGGTAAAGGTTTTGTGATGATCAGAAAGACGGTAAAGAAAAAGACAGATCAGAAAGAAAGAGGGTAAAGAGCTTTGCTAGTGGTTTATGTGCCATTATGAAATATTTAAGTCAAGAATTATGGACCTACTTTTTTATTTCTGCAGAGAAACTCATATTTAAGTTGCCTGACTGATATGGCGGCCTATTTTTTGTTATATTAAAGATACACAAGCTTTCTATTTCTCAAATAATCCAATTTTCTTTCGTTTTTAAAATTGTATTGGACCTCTTACAACCATATAGACCAGTGGTCTCTAAACTTTAAAATCCTGTACCCCTATCAGAATCCATCAACACCTCCCCTACTTCCTTCCACCACTCCCTCTTCTTTTCTATAACTAGTGAGCTCTGTTTTCAATTTTGTTACATTATAACATTGGCATAAAATTTAAATATGGATGTTTTCATTGAACTTGATATGTTCTCGTGGTTTCCCTTCTTTAGTCTTCTGTGCAATCTGTACTGAAGCATCTCTAGAGGGCAGCTATTGGTAGGTTTAATTTGTTTGGTTGTATTTTGCCTTCCTGTTGGTACCATGATAAGAATGAATGTCACTCTTTTCTTGCCTGTGTCAAGCTGATCATCACAATGGTTTCAAGTAGGGTAAATCAGCAAATTCTATGATTCCCCAACTACTTAAGAATCATAGAAGTAGTTTCATTTTACTGGCTGGAGTGCTAACCAAATAAATGATATTTCTTGAGCTCGTTTGGATAGCATTTCCAAGATCC
This sequence comes from Trichosurus vulpecula, assembly GCF_011100635.1. Lineage (NCBI taxonomy): Eukaryota > Metazoa > Chordata > Mammalia > Diprotodontia > Phalangeridae > Trichosurus > Trichosurus vulpecula. The sequence goes on from NC_050581.1 coordinate 26,679,048, forward strand.
ATCTAGGCCATTACAGATACTATAGCAGTTTTAGGAAATACAGAATCCTCCATGTCCATTACCTCGGATCGCATTTCTTTCTTCATCTTTGCCTTTGACATGGAATACAAAATAAGCTTTGAAGAGGGTGTTATCATTATAATTTTTGCTGTTGTTGTTACTACCAGCCAAACTAGAAGTATGCAGAAACAGATTTGCATAATGGAAAGGAGGATGGCCTGAGGAACAGGATGATGGGTTCCAGTCCTGTCTAAGAAATACATTAGCTATGTGATCATGGAAAAATCCTTTAAACTCTCTCAGTACTCCAAGCAATTCTCAAATATTATAAAGTATAGATGACATGCTGATCTGCATTAGTAGTGGTACTACTAATGCCTCTAAATGCCTCTAAAATAAGAAATCACAAGTCCAGGCCAACTAAAGTAGTAAAAATTGGAAGTCATTCCAAATCATCAGTCAGATGCCTCATTTCCCTCTTTGTTTATTCCAGCCCTGCTCACTGAAAATCAGGACATAATAGTGGGAATACAGTATGAATAAATACATTTTTCTCAGGCTTAAATCTTCCTATACTTCTTGTCTGAGCTTAGGTCAATCTTCATCTATGATATCTCTTTTTTTCTTTTGTTCTTTATTCTAAAGAAAGAATTCATGAACACCCAATAGGACCATAATGACATTAAAGGAAAGATGTAGTGAGTTTTCCAAGGGAACTATATTCTGTATAACTTGCATATATATCATAGAAGAATGAAGTGAGGATTTTTTTCTTTATATATAGAAAGTGTCACTGGGAATCGAATCCCTGATGAATCATCTTTCATTGTTGGATGGCAATATAATGGTCTCATGTTAGTAAAGAGAGATACATAAATGACATGTTGCCAAGTTATAAAAGCAGATTGTTTAACAGGTATGTGAAAATGCCAATAATACCTATAGAAACAAACCTCACATGACAGCAAGCTTTTTAATCCATGGACTCTCCTTGATGTGTGTGCAGATATAGATATGCCCGATATCTATAATAATAGCTTTCTGTATGAGCAAGATGACATAGCTTCATATGCAATATACCACTAGAAGACTAAAGTCAAATTTTAGGTATATTTTCCAAAGTGTTCTTGAAAAATATATTTGCTTTCCTTATTTTAGCCTCAGAATCTGAGAGGCAAAAAGGTGCAATGCCTCAAATACTGAACTTGCAATCAGGAGGCTTTGGGTTTAAAACCTGCCTCTTACATTAACTAGCCATATAAGGCTGGGCAAGTCACTTAATTTCTGATGTGCCTCAGACAACTTTCTAGAACTTCCCTATGAGTTATAAATACATCGCTCTTTGTGCTAGAATAGAGAGTTCACACATAGGGTTCTCTAGGAGAACAAAATCGGAGATGCTCTCTGTATTCAGGTCATTCCAGATTAAATTTAGCAGTTAGTATATTCACAATGAATACTGATTTCTTTGGTTTGGAAAACTGGTGTGGAAGAGACAGGGTGTAGTAGATAGAGCACTGGACTGGGAATCAAGAAGATTGGGTTTTGAATCCTGCTTCAGACATGTAATGTATGACTTTGGTATCCTGGGGTAGGAACTGGGAACTCCCCATACTTCTATGATAGCAGCCTAGACTGTAGCAAGCAAGGAAATTGTGTTGAAGAGCTGGAGCAATAGGGGTTAACATTGCTCCCCCTGTGGATTAACCTGGGTCTCAGCTGTGAGTCCACTGAGAAGAGGAGTGTAAAAGTGGTTTTTGAGACTGGCTGGGACCTCCTCAGGTCCCAGGGAACTTCTTTACTGACTGCTTTTTTTTTAAAGTTTCTTGACAGTAGTTTTATTTGTTTTATCCTCTAAACTGTTTTTCTTAAATCCCCTTGAGAATTACTTCTACCTCAGGATGTTGGAATGATTTTAGTAAAAGGATATTTCGATTAAACCCAGTGGCTCTGAGTAGTCTATTGTACTAGATTTAGAATAGAAACCCCCATACCTGGGGGTTGATTAAAACTTTCTGGGCCAGGGAGCAGCTAGGTGGTGCCTTGAGTAGAGCACTAACCCTGAAGTCAGGAGGATCTGAGTTCAAATCCAGCCTCAGACACTTGACACACTTACTAGCTGTGTGACCTTGGGCAAGTCACTTAACCCCAATTGCCCTGCCTTCCCCCCTCAAAACAAACAGTTATCTCAGCTATAAAATGAAGGGTTTGGACTTGATGACTCAAGCCTCTTCTAGCTTTAAATCTTTGATCTTCGATCTCACTTTTCTATGATCCTATGAAACTGCTCTCTTTAACCCACCCCCAGCTTAACACAACTCTTCCTTAACATCATTTAATCAATCAAAAAGCATTTATTAAATATTTACTATACAATGACAATTATTAGATATGTAAGGAATGGCAAAAACACAAAAATGTCCTTTACCTCAAGGGCCTTCAATACCCTTCCATGCAGAGAAGAAAACATGACATAAATAGGTACATACAGAGTGGAAGAATAGTAACTTTAAAAGATGTGATGTGTAAAAAGTTCAAGAGATATCATTTTTGGGTAATTAATCATTTTCTTAATAATGCTAGCAGATAATTAATAAAAAATGTCAGCAGAACAAAGCAGAAAACAAGGGAAACATTTAAATACGAGAAACAAACACGTATATGAGGAATTCACAGGGTCCAAGGAGAAAGAGGAATAGGTTTTGCAGGCAGAATGACAAACATCCCTTAAGGACCTACTCAAGCTTATGTGACCTTGGATCACTCAGTCTTGGACAGAGGGACTTATCTCTTATCTAGACTACTCCTGCCTAGGGCAATTTAGGGAAAAGGGATCTACTTCTACTCAGACCTAGCTGAATGAAACTTAATTGGCCTAAATTCACCTTAAATTAAATTCTTTCTAAGGTTCTCTCTAGCAACAACTCCGAGAAAAAATGGTCTAAGTGGGGTAAATTTTTGGGCAAAGACAGAGATTTCCTTAAAAAGGAAACAATCCTTCATATTCTCCAATAATTGGTTATTTAATAATCATTTCTCTCAAAGGGAAGGAGTTCAACCAGGAATGTCAGCACAGAATGCTGCTGAAGGGGATGGAGGTGATTTGAGAGAGCTACTATACGTCAAAGTCAGGTCTTGACTCTGAGGCTTACCTTCTTACCACTATGTCATGCTGCTATCATTATTATTATTATTTACCATTGCTTGTGCTTATAATTTCTTCAGTGTTTCTTTTTGAAGATAATTATAGTGAGAATGAATTTTATCACCTATTAATAAAATAGTAGGAATAAGTTTGTCAGCTTAGTATCACTAATTCCATTTTGCTTTAAGCCTCAATTTTGTGATTGAGTTGTTTTGAATAAGTTCTTTAATAAGCTATTTTTCAATAATAAGGTAAGTACTTCTGTGGTATGATGCAGTAAACAATATATGTGTTCTTAAATAGCTAATAATCTTATATGGACCCTCTAATAGGAGAGACCATCAATAGAAAAATGCCATATACAACTTAATCAGTAAATTATATTAAGTACCTAGTATGTGCCAAGCACTGTGCTAAGCCGGGGTATACCAAAAGAGAAAAAAAGCAGCCCTTGCCCTCAAGGAACTCGCAGTCTAATGTACATTTTTTTTTTTTGTTAGAGTGCACTTAGTAGGGAGTATTCTTTGGATATTTTGAGGCCCTGTGGGTTTATAAAAAGGTTTTATTGGTATGGCTTTCTTAGAAACTATTAAACAGAATCAAATATTAAAACCTCATGTTAAACATCAGTTTTTCTTTGCAGTAGATCATGATTGCATCTTCAAAGTCTTCAGATGAATGAGATTATGCAGTCTTCATTTCACTAGAGACCTTACAATCTGTTGGTAATATCTTTAGGACAGTTAGCTTCTATTCTGTAGATCATTTTGATTGCTTGATCAGCTTTCCACCATGTGTAATGACAAATTCTTCTATTCAATTCAAAACAAACATGAATAAAGTGCCTACTATGTATGAGGGGTGTAGAATGTCAAGAAAGGAATTAACTTGCCCTGGTAGTAAGCCCCATTAGTAAGTAGTAAATCCAGGATCTCTCATTCCAAATATATTGTTCCCTTCAACATTCCAATTTGATTCATTAAACTTTTCTTGGGAGGACTAAAATGTTTTTAAAGAAGAATTAGCCTAACCAGTCAATGTTAAAAATGTTAAAAGCCACAAACACTTGGCATATTTAAGGAAAGCTATATAGCTTAACTAGAGACAGCCAAGGGAGTAGGAGGTAGGGACAACACAGGAAGCCCATTAATACACTCCTAACCTTCTTAAAGATCTTATAACAATAAGGCTAGGTCCAATATGTAGTTTAAATTAGTTGACTCTCTTAGCCTTAAGGCAGCTATTGATATCAAGAAAAGGGAAGAAATCCAACCAGGGTTGTCCTGAGAGAGGTTTAGGCAATATAGTCTTCAGGCCATGGCAGAAAGAAGGAATCCACTAAGATCTAGGACTCCTGGGTTCTGCTCTAGGGCAGTTTAGATAGTTTACAAATCCTGCATACTCTGATAATCCTTATTACAACAAAGGTTTGGGTAGAGCAGGGATTAGCTCTGGATCATGAATGCTCCCAAATCAAAGTGATTTTATGGCCACGGGAAACAATTTTCATCAGGCAGGTCTGATTGGTTCCTAATCCTTGAAGCCAAGGCCAGGGACAACCAAATCAATTAGGAGTTTGACAGTTTCCAACCTGGCATATACCAAATATAGAAGTTTATGGATATGGTCAGGAGTATGCTGACAAATGTTTAATAAACAATTCTCTGAAGGAAAAATAAAACAAAATAAAAAACCTACAATGTATACTTTTAAGTTTAATCTGCATCATTAACATTTTCACCATCACTTTCTTAAGTCTAAACAATCAATAAAACTGCTGATTTCTGAGGTATAAATCCTAACACTGAAAACTTAACAGTTGTTTCTTCTGAGATGATAGAAGATAGTTTCCTCATGCTCCTGGATATGGGAGATTCTAGAGAAAGGAGGAGAAGAACGACTAAGGAAAAGACAGCTTGTGAAACAAGGAAAGACTATGATAGAGGTTTTTTTGGATTACAACTGTACAACTGTTCCAGGAAGAGGGAAGAGTATGTATGAAGACATCAGAAAATTCAGCGAATATTCAGAGAATTCTGAGTAGTCCAATTTGACTGGCACATAGGATTTGAGGAAATAAGTACAGTATGTGTATCCTTTCTGCCTATCCCCTCCCCCACTCAGTAGACTATGAACTACTTGAAAATAGGAAGTATTTCCCTTTTGTCTTTGTATCTCCAATGACTAACACAGTGTATAGATTGCATAAATGTTGAATTAAATTGAAGTAGTGAGACTTCATTAGGTAGAGAGCAGAAGATGGAGACTCTTGAATGAAATGTTAAGGAGTTTGTTTTTTATTCTAGAGAAAATTGGAGAACGAAGATTTTCATAATCAAAGATTTAGAGGTGGTAAGGAACTCAGTTTCCAACAAGGAAACTGAGGTACAAACTGGTAAAGTGGTTTGCCCAGGGTCACAAAACTAGTGAATTTCTGAGGGGGGATTTAAAGCCAGATATTACTGATTCCAAGTCCGGAACTCCATCCACAATTTCACTGTGCCACTTTGAATTTGAAGAGTGGTGACAAGAGCTAAATGTTAGGAAGATTACTTTTACATAGTTTGTAGGATAAGTGGGGAGTGGTGAGAGACTAGGATCAGGGAGACTGCAATGGTTGCAATATAATTACTTCTTCATTTTGATGAATTGTTCACCTTCTTATTAGTCAATACATGTTGAATTTGTATTTAGAGGACCTGAATCTGCAGCTTGAATTCTATTTGCTACCTATGAGACCTTTGAAATATCATTCCTGGCCTTGGTATACTTTGTCTATAAAATGACAGCTGGAGGCCCTTCCAGCTCTAAATTCTATGAGTCTATGAATCTATTAAATGTAAACTGAAAATCTTGAGTTAAAGTCAAATCCAAATAATATATGTAGTGTGGGATGGGGTAGTTGATCAGGACCCTGCTGGTCAATTGATCCTCTCCTGCCCAATTGGGCTCAGTTGATGAAGTAATAGTTTTGGAAATAATGCAGAACGAAGGTCTTAAATGAAGTGCAAATATCTGTCTATACTTCTTTACGTGGTGTAAAGAAGTTCTCTGATCAAACTTACAGAATTAAGCAGCTAGCTAATGAAGTCCACTCTCAATGGCCTTTTAAAAAGTGGGACACACTTTCTAGAGAGTCAGTTACGAGTTGAGGCAGGAGACAGGAGCATTCAACCTGACCATGCCTTAAATCCAAATCACTTGGCCAAAAATAGGTCCCAGTCCATGCCTCACTTGGTCATTGTGTGGATTTTAATGGCTCAGAGTCAGTGTAAATATCAATTGTTTCTGTTCTGGCCAGAAACCTTGATGGTCTTCCTCTCCCAGTTTGATTGGCCCCCAACCTCCCCACCCCTACACAAACTAGACCATCTTTTGCCTCATTTTTTTAACCTAGTCTCTCTCTCTCTCTTGTTTTTTTTTTTTTACCTAGCACTGAATGGGTGTTGCCTCAGACAAACTGAGATCTGGGAAAGAACTTAGTTTAAAAAGGCCAAGGTCTCCCAGTGCATCTGGGGTCATCTCCAGTTGTCTTGGCTTAAGTCTTGCCACTGCACTCAGATGACCCTGGAGGAGAAAATGAGGCTGATGACTTTGCATAGCCTTGCCTCACTTAAATACCATTCACTTGAAAGTCAAGATATCACTCACCTGATGTCATTGGTCCTCTTCAAGAACAAAGGACAAACAACAGTAACAACAACAAGGAAGAGTACAAGCTATGGAAGAACACAGACATTGAGAGAGAATATCCTGCTCTAAGGGGAGAATTAAATGCTCACCTCTAAGGGGGGGAGCATATCTCCTGCCCCCTTTCCCCTTTCATTTAACATGATATTTTGATGAATAGTTATTTGTTCAGTATACCATATCCATCAGAGAGCAGGCTCAGTCAGTCAAGGCACGAGATGGAAGGAGTTTTGTGAGTCAGGAGACAGTCAACTCTAGCAGTTAAGAGCTAAATGGTGGAGAGAAACTGACCCAGGTTGCTTAGCTGAGCTACATGACAAACAGAGCTACTGAGCCTAGGGAAAATAGCAGAAGGATAATACAAGAATGAAAAGGACACTGTGACCTTGTAGTACCAGAAGTGTCAGTTACCTTGGCCACATTTATCCAATAAGTATGCGTATGTCTTGTATGCATATGTTTTTTTCCATTTACTTTGTTATTGTGGGATAATGTGTCCCACATTTAAGGGGGGGATGCTTTGTTACTTCTGTTCTTAGTATACCATCTCAGTAAATGCCCTTGTTTTGAACTAATTTTGTCTACTGCCTAACTGTTAAAGGTAAGTTCAGCAGTAGGGGCTCATGAGGCATACTTTTAGGAGTATGGACCCATGAAATACCTTGATCTCAAGATGCAATCCCTACACAGGGAATTCAGCCTTTGAGTGTGAGGTGGGGGGTGGGGGAATTATCCCTGTTAAGGGTGCTACATACATTTAGAGTAGTGAATCATATTTTTACTTTTATTACTTAGCAAGGGGCTGAGAAGCAGCAGTTCCCTTAGCTAAATTTATAGTTGCAAATGAGCAGGTATCAGAATCTCATACATTAGTACCTTTTCCTTTCTGTTCTTAGCAGGTAAACCCTTTGCTGACTGTGTACAGGGAAAGATTTTTCATAGGTGGTCTTTGTGATGTTCAGCAACACATTGTTTTCATTTCTCTGTAGGGTTATTTTTTATGCATTTGTAATATTTCGATAGATTGGCTTGGTAACATGTACTTACATATACTTCTGTGGATTTTGTTAAACTAGTAAATTTAAATTTAAAGAAGAAAGTAAATTTGCATGTGTTTCCATTATATTCTTTGTTTTGAAGATGACTTCCCTAAATCCTTTCTAAAAATAAGATCTTTTACCCTTTTTTGTGTGTGGAAGTGGGACTTGGAGAAAGTGAGAAGTAATAATTAAGGTTGATTGAGGGATATTGTGACAATCCTTACCAATTTGTGCTGACCTTATATATTTTTCCTGAACATTGATCCTTCTGTCTTGATGCTAGATTGTAAACTATAAAATTTTTTCAAATTCAATTGTTTTCTTTTCTGGTTTTGGTTATCAATTTGAGTATTCCATTTCATTTTAATATCTTGAAAAAGGTATACACTGGAACCTTATTAAACACTGGAGGTCTTTTTGCTATAGAATGGAATTTGTTAAAGGGCAGGTATGTCAGGATCCAAGGAAATGGTTTTGGTTTCTTAGCTGTTAAAATGTCTATATGGCAAAGTTGTTTTTTTTTTTTTTTTGGTTTCATAGAATGGAGGCTAGGGTTAAAGTTTCAGTAAGCATCCTAAGCTAGATTAACATTGGTAGTACAACTACCAAATTCCTGGTCAGAATGACCAAGCTTACCCAAAGAAGAGATATGAGATATGAGAAGAAATTTCTCCCCATTTTGCAGATATGAGGGAAAATGGGTATGCAACACTACCCATGAAGACAGACTTTTTTCATATGTGGGTTAGTCTTGCTGTAGTTTTGCTGAACTTTTAAAATTTTTCTTTCTTATTCTTTACCATAATGTTAATGGTATCATCATTGTCATTAACTCAAAACAGCAATGGGGCTGCTGGAAATGATTATGTCTTGCCCCTCTTCCTGCCCAAAGAGTGCCCCCAAAATGATAGAATTTGAATTATAGATGCATAGTGCTGATCCTTTTCTGGGAATCTAGACCTGCTAGGTTGGGGTGAATGAGCTATCCCAGAAAGAAAGGATGACTCATGCCCTGCCAGAAGAGCCACCTTACAGGGATCCATACCATGCCAAACCCACACAAGTGTCACATTATGGCATCCATGTAATAAAAGGCTTTAAACTACATAGAATGTTAGGGGTATGCCTAACATCAGAACAATGTTAGTTCAATTTAGGGATGAAATGAGGCACTTGTAAGCCATTGAACATTTAACAAAAGGAGATTTACTATGCCATAACACTGCAAAGATATGAAACAGGGGTAGAGCAGTACTCATTTTTTATAGATGTCCTTCTCTTTACAGCTCCCTTCAACGCCCCATCTCCATGTGGAAATCAGTCTGTCAGCAGTGCAGGTTATGATAACTTTTATACATATTGTTTAAACATTGTTGCTTGTTATCTCCTTCCATTAGATTGTGAGCTCTTTGAAAACAGGTACTGTTTGCCTTTCCTTGTATCCCCAGTCCTTAGCATAGTACCTAGAACATAGTACAAGCTTAATATATGCTGACCAGAACTTGTTGATCTGATTTGATTTGATTTGACTTATATAGAAGATGGAAGCAAATAACAACAAATACAAAAGGATAGAAAGATCTAGTAAGAATGCTGAGCGTCAGGAGTACTAAAGCCTCAAATCAGAAGAATTTGAAAACAGATTTAAAGGGATGTATCAGTAAGACAAGATTCATGATATAATTGGTGAGCATGAATATGCCTGTATAGTTCAGAATCATAGAATATAAGAGACTCTCCATATAAAAGGTAAAAGAAGAAAAACATTTATTCAGACACCAGAGGATCAAATCCCCAAACCAATAACTTCAGTTTGACATAACAGCAAGTCCATTTCACTATAAGAGCAAGGAAATTAAAACACAATGTTGCAGCAAGGAGTCAAGCCATCCTGTAACCTTTCACCATGCTGGGGCCTTTAAACACTCACAAATCATAGCTGTCTGCTTGCCTGCATCCTCTCCTCTGACAATTCTGAGAGCTTGCAGTTCTGAAAGCCCTTGTAGTTCTCAGAGCCCTTGAAGTTCTCTCTCTCTCTCTCTCTCTCTCTCTCTCTCTCTCTCTCTCTCTCTCCATTTCTCCCTCTCTTTGTCTCTGAGTTTCTGTGTGTGTGTTTCTCTGTCTCCAGTTCTCTCTCTCTCTCTCCAGTTCTCTGTCTTCCTGTCTCTGAGCTTAATGGCTACTCTCAGGATATATATACCCTTCTTTGGCCCAAAAGGCTTCAAACCTAATCAGCAAAAGGGTGTGGGCCTGGGGCTTAGCACCTAATTAGTAAAAGGGTGTGGGCCTTCCTGCAAACAAGCCTCCCCTAATCAAGCTTCCCTTAACTAGCCCCACCTGAGGCCTATTAAATGGGCAGGGAAGATCTTTAATCACATAAAAACCTCAAGGAATGACAAAAAAAGCTTTTGAAAGCTGCATTATGGTCAAGAAGAGGATAAAAGAAGCTGCTTTGGCCTGAATGGAATAAAAAAGACAAGAGAAGGCTGAACTTATCAAGCCTCATTTTGTTTCTATTTTTTTTTTCCTTCAGTAAGAATGATCTTTGGATAGAGAAGAATGGAACAAAAATGGTTAGCTGATAGTGACATCAAATCATCAAGTCATGATCCAACAATATCTAGCTGCCTTGAGCGAGTTCAAATCTTTGGGCTTGATAAATTGCCTCCTAGTAAAAGATCTGGCAGATGAGGTTATTAAATCGCTCCAGTGGATGTTGGAAAGATTTTGGAGAACAAGGATGACAACAACAACAACAACAACAACAAAGAGTGGAGTCTACAAACAATAAGGTAGTGAGCTTGATTTCTAAACCTGGCCAAGTTCTAGACCACATTTATTAAAGTTATGGCTTTGGAACACATAGAAATGAAAACACTGTACATGACAAAGACTCATTCCCTCTTCCCTTCCCCATCTTCCTTGGCTCCTGAGATAATTTAAAATGAATTATTTCTAAATTTTTAAAACTGCCATTCTTATTTTTGTCTTTGTTCGTGTTCTTTTCCTCAGCATACAGACAAGTACGTTTTTAGAAGAAAAGACACCAATCATCATTATTATTGTTATCACATCTATAAAATGTTTTGAACCAAAGGCACAAAGCAATGGAAAGGGGAGAAAAGAATGGTGTTATTCATGTAAGTACAGAATTGTGAAATTTCTAGGAAAAGGAACTCTTTAATCTAGCCCTCATTCTAAAGCAATCCCAAAATCTCTAGGTTTGTTCAGATGAAACCATCAAAAATTAGCTTTCTTTTCAATGTCTGTTTGGGATGTGAAAGGCAAGGAGCCTTTTCTAGAAACTTGTCTGTAGGACAGACTAACTTTCAGATGTTTTAACTTTACTTCCTGTGTTCCCCCAGAAGATTTCTTACATAAATTACGGAGGGGCTTGGGGTACGTTTTGGAGAGACAAAGCCCTGAACCTATAGGAAGATAAATATTAGAAATCAACACTTATATTTTGGGTTAAACTGAATTGAGCAAAGTAATATTTCACAGGATAGGTATTTTACTTAGGACCCCTGGACCTAGGTAACCTTTTTATCATTGATATAAATGAATTTAAAATTCCCTGTGTAGTTGACAGATGACCACAATATAGCATCTGCTCAGTAATTTGAAAGAATTATGAATTTAACTGGATAAAAGAAAAAGTTGCTCAGAAGCACTAAGATTTTGGAGAACAAAGTGCCCTCTTCATGTCTGGTGAGAAAAATCTTTCATAAACCTTAACGTGCTAGGCAAATGCTAGTATAGTGAGCCCTTGATGAAATCAATCAAAAGTATAGGTCTGTTAATATGGCAGCAACACAATAATGGCACATATACATGATGGGAACAGATTGAAAACCCAATGTCATGATTATGTGTTCCTAGAATAATATTGTGTTTAAGTTGGATGAATACAAATTGCAGAAAATTTGGCTTCAAAAAGAATGTTTGAGATTGAGGAGTCAGTGTTATTAAAGAGTTGATTCAGATGAGTAGGGTTCACATCCCATTTCTGAGACCTTGTGTTGGCTCTGTCACTCCAGAATTAAATTAGGACTATTATTTTTAAATTGTCTGGAGGGGCATGCTGGGAGAATGTATCTGTTTTCTCTACTCCACCATCTTTGATACTTTCTTCTTGTAGATAGGTCTCCGATGTGTGTCTGGACCATTTTTGTGGAAAGGGAAATATGTGCAGAATATATGTGCCATGGTACCCACAGAGAGGGGCAATTCATGTAACTCACGTCTCCTATGGCTTCTAATGTCATCTCAATATTTTTCGGAGTCTCCCCCATGATAGGTATCATTCTGTGCAGAACCTATACCTGGGAGTTGTATGTCTCTGCTTCCTTCTAGATGACATATCTCTGCTGCTACTCACTTCTTTTTCTACTGGGCTTTAATTGTAGTCTTAGGTTGAGATTCTACTTCTACTTCATGAATGGAGAAGCCATTTTTCTTTTTTTATTGACCAGGGGTAGGGAACCTATGGCCTTGAGGCCACATGTGGCCCTCTAGGTCCTCAAGTGCAGCCTTTTGACTGAAACCAAACTTTACAGAACAAATCTCCTCCATAAAAAGATTTGTTCTGTAAAACTTGGACTCGGGCAAAAGGCTGAACCTAAGGACCTGGAAGGCCACATGTGGCCTTGATTTTCCAGGTTCCCCACCTCTGGTCTAGATCCAAGAACCTAAGCTTCAGCTCTTTGAGAAAGACACATTCCTTGTATACCTAGCCATAAGACTAGGAAGGAAAGTCTCAGGTGCTTTTTCTCTGAAAAGAGAGGTACTGCCAATTCCATGAGTCCTTGCCTCCAGTGGTTAAGCTCAGTTTTAACACAGAAAAGTCAATCAATGTGTTAGAACCACCAGGGGTCTAGTCAGTCTTTGAATTCACTTTTTCCTATTGGTTATCCTAGGGTTAGAGTGTTCCTTTAATTTCTGTCAATTCCTTTTTGCTAGTCTCTATCTCTGTCAAATCATTTTAGAGGCCATCATCCAAGAAACCCCAAAGAGTTTTCTTGGTCTGGGGTACCACAGGCCCCTCCAAATCCTTCATGCAAAGGAATCTGAATGAACACAAAAGCTAAAGTAATAGGATAAGGTCACAGTCTTCCTTTGAGCCTGACCTGACCTCATTATGTATATGTGGTGAGCAATAAAGACACTGTCACACGTGTACAGAGTTGATAGTGAAAAAAAATGAGCAAAGAGTAATGTAGTAAAATCTATAGGCATGAAAAAGATTAGTTTTTAGTAATGAACTTATGCAAGTGTCCTAGTTTACAAAGAACAAATAATATCCAAATAATATTTTAAGCAATATTCTCAAGGGGGAGATAGTTTCTTCAGAATCAACCAATTTACCTGTTTGGATGTCTGCATTTGACCCCATTTAATTTATTTAAAGAGGTAATGCTGCTTTTTAAACATTTTTTTTCCTAAGGAGAATAGAAGTTTTATGTGGAAGGTTATGGCTATTCTACGGTAGTGATTGAGATTTATGTTTAGCCAAGGCCTTTGTGAAATATAGGTTGCCAAGATGGTAATCAGTGAACCTGCACCACTGAGGATTCATTCTATCTTTTAGCTAGGAACTTTCATATGCCTATGTAGTCTTAGGAGCTTCAAAATTAGGGCAATGAGACAGTTTCTTCCAGTCAGAACTGGATAAATTTGGCAGTTTCCATTTCTTCTCTTTCTGTCGACCTCCAAAACCCTCCTACCTCCTTGCAACAGTCCCGTCTATAGACTGCATAGCCAAAAAAAGAAAATTGACAGCCAGACTCACTCAGAAATGAACATGTAGTGAATTCCTCTTTTGCAGATACAGAAAAAGATATTGTGACATTTCTTTCCCATATAGATAAGTGTAAAAATGGTTAGAAAGAATTGTAAAGTGTTATACAGATCATTATTAATTATATAATATACTATTATGATATACATTTAATTCTAGTTTATAGGGGTTTTTAAAAATATTTTTTAGAAATAACTGATCTATGCCTATAGAAAGGCCTAAAGGGTGAATAAATCTGTTTTTTGGGTGTTAATACATCAAAGGGCCTTATAGCATCTCTTAAGAGAGATGCATACTCTCCTTGAGTGATGGGTTCTAAAAATATTCTAAAAAAAGGTCTCCTATCTAAATTCTAATTTGGTACACTGCTTTCCACACCAGCATTGGGTGAGCCAACTCAGCATGTGTCCCTACTATTTAATGTCAGTCCATGGACTATTCTTAGCATTGACATCTTCAAACTGCTTTACCAGACTGAGCAGATTTTCCCAACCCATCACATTTCCTACCCATTGAGTTGCAGATGGAAGAGAATAAAAGGGATACATATATGAAAGGGAACTAGTACAAGTTGTGTTATTTTATATATCTTTTACCCCCTGAATCGTGCCCATGAGCGAATCGTGGCAGCTGAGCTAGTGTTAGTTGTATGTGAAGAAAGTTTTTTCTTAGCTTCTGGGAAAATGAAACATAGAAATGACAATAACATATCTCTGCCAGCTTCTGGTATTGCTACTTTCCAAGCTGGCAGTGACTTAGCTTCAAGGTAGGGCTTTCTGGCAGTAGAAAAGAAATAATTATGAAGATACATGAGCAACAGACAGTGACATTTTTTCCCCAGAAGAAAAGAAAGGCTTTTTTCATAATGGGGAAGTAATAGGTGGAAATGGAATGTAAGGAAATTTCATACATATTTTCACAAGAATGCTTTTATTTGAAAACTAGCTGACTTGAAACATAGTACTGATGGAATTCACACAACTGAGGGTCTTACCTCCTTTTGTATCATTGTTCAGAAGCTTCTGGAATCTCTAAGAAGTCGTTTGCTTGGAAGACTGCTGCTTTAAAAAAAACCAATTTAAAGTCATAGTCTACCAAAAGATTGAAAAAAATAAACGTTTGAGAAAGACTGGAGCTGTAGAAAAAATGGTCTATGGAATAGTTTATCTTCTTGTTTTCATCTCTCCCCACCAATTCTTATACCTGGATTCAGCACATATTGGAACCAAGTAAGAGTCAAATTTCACTGCTGGCTTCCCTGAAGGTCCTAACAAGAATCTTTTGTGGAAAAGAGGAGAATTTAATGATCATCCATGCCTAGTGGCCCAACGAGGAAGGACAGCAACAAAGGAAAGAAGACTTATTGGTCTTGGTAAAAGTTAGAGATAAAGGATTAGAAAGAGAGAAAATAATGGGAAAGAGAAAGGGATAAAAGGACAAAAGAGAATGTGTTCAGAAAAGAGGCAATAATAATAACTTGTATTGATTTGGCACTTTAAATAGTAAAAATGTTTTCTTCAAAACAGCCTTGAATAACAGACCATGCTACAAGGATTAGTAAGTGGATTTTATAGATGAAGAAACAGATTTATCCAAGGCTTATTAATATTGCAGCTAGAATTCGAACCCTGGCTTCCTGATGCTAATTCCAATACTCTTTGCCCCAAATCACATTAAGGTAGATGAATATGGGTGAAACTTTCTGGAATCCTTTTCAGATAGCCTCTGACACTTTCTATCTGTGTGAACCTGGGAACTCTGTTTGCTCCAGTTTCTCATCTGTAAAATGAACAGGAGGAGGAAACAGAAAACCATTCTGGTATCTTTGTCAAGAAAAAAAGAGTTGGGAAGATGGGGGAAAGAAGTAGGAAGTTGCCTGAGCTTTTTTTTAGTTTCCCTCAGAAACAACATTAAATCAAACCTCAAAATGGATTCTGGAGTGACAGAACACACAAAAAGAAGGAATGAAATAATTGGCCAGCTTAACATAATGTAGGACTTCAGGGAAGGTCTGTCTCACTTGCATAAAAGGGGAGTGGAGACCAGTGCAGACAGTGTCTGGGCAAGCCAGCTGGAGGCTCTTAGCCACAGCCCAGATCAGAACCTGAGGTTCCTCAGACCTGGCTCAGCTGGTGCAGTGGGCCTGCTGTGAAGCCTCAAGCTCCAACACAGTGAGCAAATTGCCCACTTCAGAACCCAGAATAGCAGGCACAACTGGATAGGGCCACACCAGCACAGGGGGCAAGCTGCAAGCACCTGAGACCCTGGCATGGAAAGCCAGTGACCAGGCACCTGATCCCCATTGGAAGAAGCTTGGGACAGTTCCCTTTGTGCCCAAGAGCAAAGTTCAACCTAAAAAAAATAAGCAAAAAACAAACAAACAAAAAGAGCCCTGATCATTGAAAGCTACAATGACAACAGGGAAGATCAAAATACAAATTTAGAAGAGGACAAGATGTCAAAATGCCTACATATGAAGCCTCATAGGGGAGTATTAATTGGTCTCGAGCCCAAAAAGTCCTCTTTGAAGAGCTCCAAAAGGATTTTAAAAGTCCTCTATAGAATGGTTGCATCAGTTCACAATTCCAACAACAATGCATTAATGTCTCATTTTTCCCACATCCCATCCAACATTTGTCATTTACCTTTTCTATTCTACTAGCTAATCCAATAGGTATGAGGTAGTAACTCAGAATTGTTTTAATTTGCATTTCTCCAATCAATAGTGAGTCAGAGTATTTTTTCATATGGCTATAGATAGTTTTGATTACTTTGTGTGACAACTGATCATATCTTTTGATCATTGTTCAATTGGGAAATGGCTTTTATTTTTATGCATTTGACTCAGTTCTCTATAGGTTTGAAAAACAAGATCTTTATCAGAGAAACTTGCTTCAAAATTTTTTTCACAGTTACTATTGCTAACTGTATTTCACTCCATCCCATTTCCTATACCTCATGGTATATTCTATTCTCTCTCTCCTTTCACCTTGTCCTTCTTCAAAAGTGTTTTGCTTTTGACTACCCCTGTCCCAATCAGCCCTCCCTTCTATCCCCCACCACTTCTCTTATCCCATGTAATAATGTAAACAGTTTAACATTATTAATTCCTTTGTGATTTCCCTTTCCTGTTTATATTTTTTTGCTTCTCTTGAGTCTTGTATTTGAAAGTCAGATTTTCTATTTAGTTCTGGTCTTTTCACCAAGAATGCTTTAAAGTCCTTTATCTCATTGAATTTCCATTTTTTTCCCTTGAAGGATTATACTCAGTTTTGCTGAGTAGGTGATTATTCGTTTTAATTCTACCTCCTTTGCCTTCTGGAATATCATATTCTAAGCCTTCAATACTTCAGTGTAGAAGCTGCTAAACCCTGTGTTATCCTGACTGTGGCTCCACAGTACTTGAATTGTTTCTTTCTGGCTGCTTGTGGTATTTTCTTCTTGACCTTGGAACTCTAGAATTTGACTATAATATTCCTGGAAGTTTTCATTTTGGTATCTCTGGGGTATCATTTCACACCTATCAGATAGAAAAGGAAAATGATAAATTTTGGAGAAGATGTGGGAAAATTGGAACAATAATGTCTTGTTGGTGGAATTGTGAACTGACCCAACCATTCTGGAGAATAATTTGGAAGTATTCCCAAAGGGCTATAAAACTGTGTATACCCTTTGTTCCAGCAATACCACTACTAGGTCTGTTTCGTGAAGAGATTTTAAAAAAGGCAAAAAAGACCCACACGTACAAAAATATTTATAGCAGCTCTTTTTGTGGTGGCAAAGAATTTGAAATGTAGGGGTTGCCCATCAATTAGGGAATAGCTGAATAAATTGTGATACATATATGTAATGGAATGCTATTGTTCCATAAGAAGTGATGAGCAGTCAGATTTCAGAAAAACCTGGAAAGACTTACACGAAGTGATCCTGAATGAAGTGAGCAGAAGCAAGAGAACATTGTACACAGTAACAGCAACCTTGTGTGATGATAAACTATGATAAACTTAGCTGATTTCAGCAATACAATGATCCAACATAATTCCAAAATTCTCATGATGGAAACGCTACCCACATTCAGAGAAAGAACTATGGAGTTTCAATGAAGATTGAACCATATTATTTTCACTTTTTTTCCTTTCTCATAGTTTCCTTTCATGTTCTGATTCTTCTTGCACAACATGACTAATGTGGAAATATGTTTAATATGACTGTACATGTATAACCCACATCAGATTGCTTGATGTCTTGAGGTGGTGAGGGAGGAAGGGAGGGAGAAAAGCTCCAAACTCAAAATCTTATGAAAATGTATGTTAAAAACTATCTTTACATGTAATTGGAAAGAAATAAATTACTATTAAGTGCAATAAATAACTAAAGATCTTCTTGTGATGAGAAAAAAAAAACAAAATAGAAAAAAAGTCTGAAATGACAGAAAAATAACAACAATGTGGCTCATTGCTGAGCCTGGAGTGAGGAAGACCTGACTCAAAATCAGGCCTCAGACACTTAGTGTCTATGTGACCTTGGGCAAGTCTTTAACTATCTCTCTGTGTCAGTTTCCTCCTATATATAAAATTGGAATAACAATAGCACCTATCTCCCAGTGGATAAAATGAGATGGTATTTGTAAAACTCTAAGCACAGTGCCTGACACATAGTATGCACTTAATAAATACTTATTGCCTTCCTCCTGTTCAAAAATAAAATAGAATTGAAAATAGTGCAAGCAGCCAGAAATAAATACTTTGAGTATTGTGGAAACAATCAGGATAACACAAGATCTGGCAGCTTCTACACTAAGGGATCAAAGCGCTTGGAATAGGATATTCTGGAAGTCAAAGGAGCTAGGATTAAAACCTAGAATCACCTACCCAGCAAAACTGAGTATCATGCTCCAAGGCAAAATATGGATTTTCAACAAAATAGAGGACTTTCAAGCTTTCTCAGTGAAAAGACCAGAGCTGAATAGAAAATTTGACTTTCAAACACAAGAATCAAGAGAAACATGAAAAGGTAAACAGGAAAGAGAAATCATAAGGGACTTACTAAAGTTGAACTGTTTTGTTTACATTCCTACATGGAAAGATGATGTGTGTAATTCACGAGACCTTTCTCAGTATTAGGGTAGTTGAAGGGAATACACACACACACACACATAGACAGAGGGCACAGAATGAGTTGAATATGAAGGGATGATATTAAAAAAATAATAAAATTAAGGGATGAGAGAGAAATATGTTGAGAGAAGGAGAAAGGGAGAGATAGAATGGAGTAAATTATCTCACATAAAAGTGGCAAGAAAAAGCAGTTCTGTTGGAAGGGAAAAGGGGGCAGGTGAGGGGGAATGAGTGAATCTTACTTTCATCGGATTTGACTTGAAGAGAGAATTACATACACACTCAACTGGGTATCTTACCCCACAGGAAAGTAGGGGAAAGGGGATAAAAAAGGGGGGATGATAGAAGGGAAGGCAGATAGGGGGAGGAGGTAATCAAAAGCAAACACTTTTGAAAAGAGACAGGGTCAAGGGAGAAAATTGAATAAAGAGGGACAGGATAGGATGGAGGGAAATATAGTTAGTCTTTCACAACAGGATTATTGTGGAAGTGTTGTACATAATGATCCATGTGTGGCCTATGTTGAATTGCTTGCCTTCTTAGGGAGAGTGGGTGGGAAGGACAGAGGGGAGAGAATTTGGAGCTCAAAGTTTTAAAAGCAGATGCTCAAAAAAAGGTTGTTTTTGCATGCAACTGGGAAATACGATACATAGGGAATGGGGTGTAGAAATTTATCCTGCCCTACAAGAAAGTGGGGCAAGGGTATGGGGGGGTGGAGTGGGGTGACAGAAAGGAGGGCTGACTGCAGAATGGGTCAATCAGAATATATGCCATCCTGGAATGGGGGGGGGAGTAGAAATGGGAAGAAAATTTGTAACTCAAAATCTTGTGGAAATCAATGTTGAAAACTAAACTATTAAATAATAAAATATGAAAAAAATTTAAAAAATAAAGTAGAATTAAAGTCTTCCAGGACCAACTGAACCATGACTTCCTCTTACCCATATGCCATGAGGTATTCCATGAAACTGTGCTAGGTAGACTGAAGAAAATGAGAACTGACTTTGTAAGACTTTGAAAATAAATCTGAAACAATCTGTATTTCCTTTATCAGTACTAACCACAAACTCAACACTTTTCACAGGTTTAAACTTAAATCATTGTTTTCTGATTCTTGAGAAATTTCAATTTTTTTCCTTCAAAAAAACCATATGTTTTCAAAAGAGATCCTCTAAGTAGCGCTGTAGATAGAGCTTTAGAGTTGGAGTCTAGAAGACCTGAGTTCAAATCCAATCTTAGACATTCCTGCTTGTATGATCCTGAGTAAGTCATTTAATCTCCATCAGTCCCAGTTTTGTTGTCTGAAAAATATTGTTTTCTGAAAAAATAATAACCCCTACTTCCCATGGTTGTTGTGAGATTAAAATGAAATAGTATTTGTAAAGTGTTTTGCAAACCTTAAAGCGTTATATAGATACTAGTTATTTTTGTTGTTGTTATGTCATTATGTAATGGACTATTATATGTGTTTGCATATATAAAAACACACATGTATATATATACTCATACATACACATCATATGTGTGCCCATATGTGTATATGTGCACACACGTGTGTAAATATATGTGCACACGTGTGTATACACATATACATGCACATACATACATGCATACATATACACATACATACATACATACAGTCCTTATTTATGTGACAGATAAGGAAGCTAGCTGAGACTCCTTGCCCAACATCATTCAATAGTAGTAGAGCTGCAGTTAGCTTTATTATAGATTATAGATTTAGAACTGGAATGGTTCTTAAAGGTTGTCTAGTCTATCCCTTTATACAGATATATGTTATATAGATATATTTTACAGTTGTGGAAATTGAGGCTTGAAAATGTTAAGTAGCAAACCACTCCAGTATCTTTGCCAAGAAAACCCCAAATGGGGTCACAAGGAGTTGGACTCGACTAAAAATGACTGAACAACAACAATAAACTGTTCTTTCTGCTTCACCACGCTGCCTCCCACTTTCTCTCATTTAAACAGGAAACAATAAACCACAGAATTCAACCTGGGCAGCATATCCTGTGATTGGTGATAATGCTTGGAATTTATTATGAATTTAATTGAATTCCTATATCAGGTCTTCACCACAAACTCTGAAGCTAATTTTTCACTTGTTATGTGAGAATTACCAGCTGAGATCATGGTGTTACTCACTGGTGTCAACCCAAATAGAAACAAGGTCTACTAAACCCTACATGAGGATACCAGTGGGCTACATATTGACTTAATTTTAAAACGTAATATTATCTATGTTGTATTATATTTTTATTTATTTTGTTAAATATTTCCCAATTACATTTTAATCTGGTTCAGGCTGCACTCAGGAGTGTTGTGGGCCACATGCCGCCACAGGCTGTATATTTGACACCTCTGGTGTAGCTAATTTGGCATTTTTATGCCTAAATTTAGTGTCATAATCCACTTCACAGCTGGTTTGGATGTAAAATTTAAACAGTCACTCTTGGGCCTACATGAGTTAGATTTTGTTATCAGATTATACTATAGACCATTAGTTAGAATAAATGGATTAGTCTTGTTAGAAACAAGGCTATTATTTTAGGTAGTGAAAGTGGCCGGAAATACCCAAATCGATCTGAATAGTTCCTCCCATTTTAAGTAATAACAAAGACATAGGCTAATTTTTGTTTTACAAAATCAATAAACATCATTTGATTTTGCGCGTATGTATGTATATGCACACACAAAAATGTGTATGCATATCTACATAGAGGTGAAGAAGAAAAGTAACTCTGCTGGAACTCTGTATTTTCCAGTTCAAAGCCAGTAATTGTTTATGGTCCCTTATGTATCTGAACAGGTAGAATTATTTTTTATGTGAAAAATCTTGTTTTTCACACACATTAACTTGAATATTTTACTAACACAGGTTTAGAATTGGTTTTTATAACATTTGGATCATATCACATTTGTAAAATTTCGCTACTAGCACTGTGTAGGACACCCACGCAGAAAGCTGGATCCTGGTTAGGTGACTAAAAGATTCAGAAGCATTGTAGATAAGTACCATAAATTTTCCAGCCCACACATTTTTTTTAAACTAGTTCACTCTATATAGCTATATAGCCTGGCTATTATCCCAATACAAAACAAGTCAAATCAACCCTTGTCATTATTATTATTACTTTTAAGTTGCAACACTTGGTTTTGTAACTCTTGTACTTATTATACAGTATTGTATATTTTAATTTTGTGTCTTTCTGTGTACCTGAACAGCTGCAAAACTTTCTTTCTTTCTTCCCTCATCCCCTCCCTGTATATCTTTTGGTGCACACAGAGATTGCTTTCATTTTTCAATGATGATACAATTTTTCAGTGTTTTAAATTGGAATGGGGTTAGCCTCACAAAGCTTTAAATTATTTTAAGTTTGTTGTGTTTTATCCTCCTGCTAGAAGGTAAACTTAGGTAAGGGTCTTACCTAAACTTTATTTTATAGTTTGTAAATGAAGGGATTGAACCAGATGATCTCTAATGTTCCTTCCAGCTCCCATAGGTTTCTATGATCCCACAACCTATCTAGTTAACTTGGGGTTTACAGGCTATATTTCTTTCTCAAAGACCAAGCCTTAAATCCAAATCACTTTGTTGCTCATGGATTGGTCAACAATAGGTCCCTGCCCAAGCACCACTTAATGGTTATTTTTTTTGGGGGAGTCCTGGCTCAGAGTGAATGTAAAAAGTCACTGTTTCTCTTTTGACCAGCAACCTGGAGGATTTTCCTCTCCCAGTTTGATTTTTTTTTTAATTAAAGGGCCATCTCTTGACTCACTTCTTAAAGAGGCCTCACTCAAAGTGACAACTTGAAAAGAGCTTAGCTTGAAAGGGCCAAGGTCTCCCATTGCCCCCTGGGCCATCTCCAGTAGTCCTGATTGATATCTGGCCACTGGATCTAGATGGCTTGGGAGGAGAAAGTGAGACTGGTGACTTTGCACAGCACTCCTTCATTTAAATCAGTCAACTGCAAGTTATGTCATCATTTCCCTGATGTCATGGTCTTCTTTGAGAAACAAGGACAAACCACACCCTGTGATTTTCATGGAGTGATTCTAGCAAGGGAAACAGTCATGACAAACTTTAAAAGATGAAATATCCGAACTAAGCAATTCTGAGCCCCCAGTAATCTCTATAAGGAAAAAGAGAATACTGTGGAGAGGCGAAAACTAAGTCACACCAGTACCATCTGAGTGTAAGTGGGTCTTTGGATATCTTATCAAGTAACTAGGTAGCTTATCAGATAATTAGGAAGCCTTGAATACCAACGTTAAGAGAAAAAAGCAATCAGTAGAACCTGTTTGTGACATTTATGAGGATAAGATAAAAACCATAATGCTCAGTATGTTGTAGCAGGCTTTTATTGTGTTGTATTATGTTTGGGAAGGTGGTATAATTTGATGTGATGCAGCAAACCTCATTAATTTGGTTGGATTCTTTTAATGCAAAATTTGTGATATTTCTGATAGGTTATGGGCAGAAATTTACTTTTGTTTAATGAACACTTTCATTACTACATGAATTAAAGGTATAAATAAGATTGAAAGGGGAATGTTTAAATGTTAAATTTCTGAGCTTTTTACTTTGGAAAAAAAGAATACATCTTATTTATTGTTTTTATCTTTATATGACAGTCATTTCAACAACTTCCCATTCATATCTAATACTCTCTTGTGACAAAGAAAAACGATTAAGCAAAACCTTTTGATACTGTGAGAATGTCTAATATTATATATAATATTCTGTCCTAGTAGTTCCCTACTTCAATGTCATGAAGGGAGAAAATGTTTCACTATTTGTTGACTGGGACCTTTGCTGATTTTTCAGTCACTCACAGTTCAATGGATCTTTTAATTTATCTTGTAATCATTGTATTTATAGTTTTCCTGGTTGCACTTATTCTATATCAGATCATAAAAATCCTCAAACATTTCTATGAATTCCTTTTACTTATAATGAAAAACAATATTCCATTATGTAAATGCATCATTGTTTTTTCAGTTATTTCCCATTTGATAAGCACTTACTTTGTTCCTAATTACTTGCCAAAAAATAAGCACTGATATGAACATTTTGGTATATATGGCGTCCCTGTCTTTGACATATTTGAAGTACATGTCCAGTACTGAATCAAATAGATATAGACAGTATTTGTACTGCTTATGGCCTAGGTCCCTTCATCTCCTTCTCTAGGGGGAACCTAGGGTTTACATGGGGTCCTGGGAGTTTGGTCCGACAAAGTCAGTATGTCTTTATGATTCATTTCTCCCACCTGGATATCATTTCAGAGATAACTCCAAAATAAGGCTCTGGTTTTTCTAGATGCATGTAACAAACGTCTCAAATCTAGCACAGGTGTTCAATGTATTAAATGTTTAGCAGCTAAAGGGGCAACTATTATTATTATTTATCCTACACATAACTAGTGCAAGGAAGGTGCTGACATGGTGGTCAGAAGAAGCAATAAAAGGACACTTTCAAGGTCTCTCTGAAGAACTTTGGAATTGATTTATGACATGAAAGATACTGGTAAAGAACCACCCAACATGGTGTGCCCACATTAAGGAAGGCGCTGTGTTCTAGTAGTGAAGCAGAATTGCAGTAGTTAAGAAGCAATATGAGATGTACAAATTAAGACATCTCCACTCCAAATGCTCATATGGACTCTTTGTTTCTGACTTGTGGTAAAGCCTTCTGAGCTCATATAAGTCTCATCAGCCACAGTTGGACAAACTGTACCTTGACTCCAACATAGTGATGTCATTTTGGTCCTGTTCGAGAACAAAGGACAACAACCAATCTCACATATAATTCACAGGACACAAAGAATTTACAGGAGCCCATAAAAAGGTATGGAAGCATAAATCTCTCAAATAGCCCATTAGATTTTTCCCAAAAGTTTAGCATATTTGGGGATAGATTGGGATGGGGAAATTGTCATTGAACTAATAATTCCTCTTTATGTTGGACCTGAACTGTCTAAACAACTTACAGAAATAAAAGGGAAAATATGCAAGATTCCATAATATGTTCTTTGTCCTCCAAATGTCTCCAACATAGTGTGTATTGGCACTTCTTTTTCTTCTCCAAAAATATTTTGTTGAGCAAATCTTTCTTTAGGAGGGTAGTGTCCATGATATTACCTGACTAGGAAAGTCTACTCTCAAGATAATTCCTCCAAAGTCATATACAAGCATATTTCCATAACTGCATATGCTTCTTCAGGAGTTCTAGCAATATCTTGACTGCTGACATATCTTGAAAAAGCTAAGTCCATTGTCAGGAACTCTAGTCTCTCTCCTGTCCTCAGAAAAGAGAAACAGATGGGGCATGGCTCAAAAAATTATGGTATATAAATATAGAATCTTATTGTATCTTAAGAAATATAATGCATTAAGAAAAATCTGAAAAGTCTTGCATCACCTGACACAGAATAGAGTGAACACAACTACGAGAACAATTGTAAAAGAAAAAAAAAACTTTGAAATTCTTCAAATTTTGATCAATGGGATGAACAATCGTGTTTTCCAAAGTCAAGTCATTAAGCATTCATTAAAGCCCTACTATGAGCCAGTCATAGTATTAAGCACTGGGGATACAAAGGAAGGCAAAAATATTTTCTGGCATCTAGGACCTCCTGATAGGGGGAAGGGAGACAACACACAAACAACTATGTAAAAACAGGATAAGTTAGAGATAAACTTTGAGGCAAGGCATTGACATTTAAGGAGGACCAGGAAAGGCTTCTTGCAGAAGGGGGTATTTTATTTGAGAATTGAAGGAAGACTGGAGGCAGAGGTGAGAAGAGACAGAATTTTATGTGTGGGGTATAGCCAGTGAAAATGCATAGAGTTGAGAATTGGAGTAGCTTGTTCAAGGAACCACAAGGAAGCTAGAGTATGTGGAGGGAAGCAAGTTGTAAGATGACTGGTAGGAAGGACCTGGATTATGAAGGGCTTTAAAAGCCAAACAGAACATTTTAAATTTAATCCTGGCCCCAACAGGGAGCCACTGGAGTTTACTGAATAGGAGAATGATAAGGTTAGACCTTCACTTTAGGAAAATCACTTTGATAGATGAGTGGAGGATGGACTGCAGTTGGGAGAAATATTAAGTCAAGTCATTGAATGTCTATTGAATGCCTTCTGTGTGCCAGTCACTGTGGTAAGCACTGGGGATATAATATGAAAAAAGACAGTCTCTGCTGCCAAGGAGCTTATAATCTAATTGGGGAAGACAACTCATAAAATAAGCTGAAAAGCAGAGGAAAGAGGGAGGGTACCCAACACATGGAGAAATCAGAGAAGTCCCAGAGTCGTCTGGCCAGGTAAGAAAGATGTCTGAGCTGAGCTCCCTTCTCACATGGATATTTGGAAGTTCATAATAACACCCTCTAATCAGAGGAGCGGAGGGTAGTGAGGAGATAGAGTACCAAAGCTGATGGGATCTTTCAGGAAGATCTAATTTTCCTAATAAGGAGCATGGTGGAGAAGACACAAAAGTTCCAGACTAGTGATGCCAGATATGAAATAAGAGATTCTAAGCTAAGAGATCAATGAGAATCCTATTTATAGCACTAGTCCAATTTTGAGGTGATAAGTACCTATACCAGGGTGGTGACAGTGTCAGAGGAGAGAAGGAGCCATATATGAGAGATGTCGCAGAAGAAGCAAATGTCACAGCTAGGGAGCAAAAGGGATAGAGGGCTGGGCCTGGAGTCAGGAAGACTCATGTTCCTGAGTTCAAATATGGCTTCAGACAGTTACTAGCCATATGACCCTGGTCAAGTCACTTAAACTTGTTTGTCTTGGTTTCTATTCTATAAAGTGAGCTGGAGAAGAAAATGGCAAACGATTCTAATATCTTTGCCAAGAAAACCCCAAATGTGGTCACAAAGAGTCAGACATGACTGAAATGGTTGAACAACGACCACAAAAGCAGAGGCAGAGTCAACAGGACTTGGCAACAGATTGAATATGGAGGGTGAGAGAGAGAGTGAGGAATCAAGGATGTAAACCTGGGTGAATGGGAGGACTGATAATGAAACATACTTCTTACCTCTTGGCAAAGAGGCAATAAAAATAATGAAAGCTGAGAGATATGTTGATTTGTTTTGCTCTGCTATTACAAGTCAGGGCTTATATTTGGATGTGGGGATGGATGATAATAAAGAAGCAAGGAAGGAAGAAAAGAAAAACAGACTGTCAATTAAATATTAAAAATGTATTGAAGATAGTAAAAAGATGTTTAGAGGGGACAGAGACAAGCAAGGCAGGCTTACTATTGTGTTAAATTTAACATCCTTTTTAAAAAAAAAAACCCAAAACCAACAGTACATAACAGAAATTCACAGTCTTGTCCAGTTCATTGCCAAATCTTGTTTTCACCTTCACTTTATCTCTCCCATATGGGCCTTTCTTTCCATTTTCACAGCCAGAATCCAAAGTCAGGGTTTCATTCTTTCTCACCTCTTCTACTACAATAGTCTTCGAACTGGTTTCCCTCTCTCAAGCCTCTCACCACACCAATCTGATTTCTACTCAGCTGCCAAGGTGATTTTTCTGTAGTGCAGGTCTGAGCCCATTACCCTTCTCTTTACCTTCTGCCCTCCTCCTCAAATCCAGTGCCCACCTTTCATCTCCAAGATCAAATATAAGTTCCTATGTTTGTCATTTCAGGTTTACCCCACCCTGGTGCTTCTACACACAATCCAGAAATACTGACCTACTTGCAGTTCCTCAGGCATGATACTCAGTGCCTTACATTGGTTGTCCCCTACCCCTAGAATGCTCTATACCCTAACTTTTGCCTTTTAGTTTCCTTGACTTCTTTCAAGGTTCATCTTAAGTCCTCCCTTCTCCAGAAAGGCCTTCCCGTATCACCCTAATTGCTAATGTCTGTCTTTTTAAAATCACCTCCTTCAGCTACTCTCTAAAATCTTCTATGTAGCTAATTTTTACATGTTTTCTTCCTTATCAGATGAAAGCTCCTTAAGATCAGGGACTTCCCTTCCCTGCCCTGCCTTTCTTTGTATTCCCAATGTTTAGTACAGTGCTTGGCACTGAATAAGCATTGACAAATGCTTGCTTATTGATTGATTGGTTGAATACAGGAGAGGAAGGAGAAGAGAATAACCATTTATATTGTACCTACTATGTACGAGGTGCTCTTTACAAATATTATCTCATTTGGTTCTCACCTTAGCAGTAGGTACAGTTATCATCTCCATTTTGCAGTGGAGAAAACTGATGCAAATAGAGATTAAGTGACTTGCCCAAAGTCATACTGATAGTAAGTGTATGAGGCCATATTGGAACTAAGGTCTTTTTGACTGCAGGCCCATCAGGGAGATACAATTAGAAGTCAGAACAAAGGCAGAATTTCCCTATTGTCATTGTACCACCTAGCTGCTTACAGTACACCGATTACTTCTAGCTGAGGAAGTCTAGCATTAAGCTAAGGTGTAGGGAAAGTAAGATTAGTTTTTGCTCTGAGCAGGATCTTAGGTATTTTGATTTGGAAAGAATTTTAGAGACAAACTGAGTTTGAATATTGGCTTTACTATTTACTACTTGGGTGACCTTGGTCAATTCACTTTACTTTTTTGATTGACTAACACAGAAATCCCTTTTGTTCTTTGTTGCATATTCAAAGATTCATGTTTAATGAGTTCTTAATAAAGATGTCCCCCCCTTTTTAAAAAAGGAAACAAAAGAAAGTTAATGTTTTTGTTCCTTCCCTTACTTTACCTACACAAGAAAAGCCCATTTCATTGCACTCTGGCTTGAAAGTTCAAGGGAAGGAGAGGGAAGAAGATAGATAGCTTACAGGCTACTGGGTACTTCCAAGAGTCTGGTATCCTCATTCAAGTCACCAGTAATCTTCAAAGAAATTCTAGTAACTTGGAACCAAAAAGAGGGCCCAGTTATGCATGCCTACCTTTATGTTAGGTGCTTTGTAGATCCTTTGAGACAAAGATCCATATCTCAAAATTTCACCAAATTAATTGAGAAAACATGAACTTGACTAAGAGTTCCCCTGATCAACTCCCATTTTATCCTCATTATAGTTAAGTATTTACTCTCTCAAATAAAAATGGAGTGCTTTAGGGCATATTGGCTCAGAGTCACATTTCTAGAAACTTATCTAGGGAACTACAGAGGTGCAAGCATTTTTTTTCAGGAATTGCACTAAGAGAATCAGCAAAGTCTGTTCAATTGTTTTAGTTGTATATGACTCTTTGTGATCCCATTTGGAGTTTTCTTGGCAAAGAGACTACACTGGTTTGCAGATGAGGAACTGAGGGTTATGTGACAACTCTAGGGAGGGCACTCTATCCACTGTGCCACCTAGTTTCTTTTAGTATCCCACACAAATTACCGTGTATGTGTGTGTGTGTGTGTGTGATTTAAATTACAGATTTAAATTACACTATAAAGTAGTAATCACAAAACTATTTGATATCAGTTAAAAAATATGAAAGTTGATCAGTTGAATAGATTAGGTACAAAGGTCCCAAAACAAAACAGCGAATTGTTTGATAAACTCAAGGACTTGAACTACTGGAGTACAAAAACTACTGAGAGATATGGACAGCAATTTGGTTCAGCCAAGATCTCACATGCAATACAACAAGCTCAAAATGAATGCATGACTTATATCAAAAAGATATAACAAATTAGAAGAGCAGGGAGGAAGATACCTTTCACAACTATGGAGAGGTGAAGAATTTTTTTATTAAATAAGAGATAGAAAAAGAAAACACAGGAGATAAATTAGGCAATTTTGTTTACATAAAATTGAAAAGTTTTTTGCATAAACAAAATGAATGAAATTAGTATTACAAGGGAAAGAAGTATCTGTATACAAATCCGTGGCAAATTTTTCTGATAAAGGTCTGATATCCAAGATATATAGAGAACTAATACAAATCTATTTGAACAAAGTTGTTATCCAATAAATAAATGGACAAAGGATATGAACAGGCAGTTTTCAAAAGAAGAAATGCAAGCTCTCACCAAACATGAAAAATGCTGCAAATTGCTAATAATAATAAAAAAATAGAAATTAAAAATAACCTTGAGTTTCCATCTGACATTTATAAGACTGGCAACAATGACAAAAAAGAAAGATGATAATCATGGGAGAGAGCAAGGAAAAGAGGGACAGGCACATTAACCCACTCTGGGTAGAACTGGGTTATGGTCCCACTATTCTGGAAATCAGTTTGAAGCTATATCTGCAAAGTCACTAAAATGCATGGTTTTTGATCCAGCCATTCCACTATGAAACATATCCAAAAGAGATCAAAGAAAGAGGGGAAATATGCATAGGTACAAACATATTTTTAGAATCAATTTTTGCAGTAGCAAAGAACTAGAAACAAAGTGAGTACCCACAAATTGGAGGAAGGATGAACAAAATCTGCTGTATTATTTAATAGAGTAGTATTAGACCATCTGAAATAACCAGAGGGATGGATTAAAAAAAAATCTTTTGACCACCACCTCCCTCAAGCTGCCCTCCTTTCTATCCACCCCTTCCCTTTCCTTTCCCTGTTCTCCTCCTACTGCCTATGGGACGTTAGATTTCTATACCTAACTATGTTATTCCCTCCTTTAGCCAAATCCAATGAAAGCTCAAACAATCCTCCCCTCCCTTCCCCCCCTTTCCCTCTACTGTAATATGTCTTTGTGTCTCTTCATGTGATGTAATTTACCCTTTTCTGCCTCCTCTTTTCATCTTCTCCCATTACAATCCCTTTTCACCATTCAATTAGATTTTTAATCATAACATCAAAATCACCTTAAACCCACCCCCTTCTAAATGTCATAATAAGGATACAGTTGTCAAGAGTTACAAGTATCATCTTCCCATGTAGGAATGTAAGCAGTTTGCCTTTATTGAATAACATGTGTTTTTTTCCTTTCCTGTTTACCTTTTTTATGCCTCTCTTGAGTCTTATATTTGAAGATCAAATTTTCTGTTGAGTTCTAGTCTTTCCATCAGGAAAGTCTGGGAGTCCCCTATTTCATTGAATGTTTATCTCCTCCCCTGAAAGATTATGCTCAATTTCTCTGGGTAGTCAATCCTTGGTTGTAATCCAGTTCTGCCTTACTGAATAATATATTCCAAACCCTCCGATCTTTTAATGTAGAAGCTGCAAGGTCCTGCATAATTCTGACTGTGATGCCAGGTATCTGAATTATTTCTTTCTGGCTGCTTGCAGTATTTTCTGCTTGATCTGATAATTTTACAATTTGGCTGCAATATTCCTTGGCATTTTCAATTTGGGATCTCTTTCAGGAGGTGATAGGTAGAGTTTTTCAATGAATATTTTGCCCTTTGGTTCTAGGACCTCAGAACAGTTTTCCTTGATGATTTCTTGAAAGATGTTATCCAGGCTCTTTTTTTTAATCATGGCTTTCAGGTAGACCAATAATTCTTAAATTATCTCTCCTGGATCTATTTTCCAGGTTAATTGTGTTTCCAATGACATGTTTTACATTTTCTTCTACTTTTTCATTCTTTTGATTTTGTTAGACTGTCTCATAGAGTGGTTGGCTTCCACTTGCCCAATTCTAATTTTTAATGAATTGTTTTCTTCAGTTAGCTTTTGTATCTCCTTTTCCATTTGGCCAATTCTACTTTTAAAGAGTTGTTTTCTTCAGTGTTCTTTTTTTTTTTCATTTTGTCAATTGTATTTTTAAGGCAATTGTTCAATTTTTCTTCTACCTCTCTTATTTGACTTTTAAAATCCCTCTTGAGCTCTTCCAAGAAGGCTTTTTGGATTTGAGACCAGTTCATATTCTACTTTGAGGTTTTGGATGTGGGTATATTGACAATGTTGTCCTCTCCAGAATCTGTATTTTAATCTTCCCTGTCACCAAGATATTCTTCTGTGTTCACTGTTTTTCTTTGTTGCTTTTCACTCATATTTGCCTTTTTTTCTGGCTTTTAAAGTTGATTTCTGCTTCTGAGGCCCAGGGGCCACTGTTACAGGCTTCTTTTGCTGGGTATTAGTGGGCTTGGTTACTGTTTTTGTGTGCTGGGGCCGCAGGTGCTGGCAGCTGGAGACTGGTAGCTTACCTGGTGATGAGCTGGAGCTGGTGGCTAGTGTGTGCCTGGTGTTGGTGCTTCCATCACCCTAAGGCTCGAGATCTCCCCTGGTTTGCTGAGGTAGAGCTTGTCGCTGGCTTACTGGGATGCCTCCCCTCCTGTACTGGTTTCCTTCAGCCACAGCAAAAGGGACCTTTCCCTTAATCCCCCTAGCCTCCTGAGCTAAAAGTCTACTGTACCTCCTCTTTCTGCTGGCTCCACTACTTCAGGATTTTTCCTGGGGCAATATTCTCTGGGTTTTTCAAGGTCAGTAAGGGAGGATAAGAGTAACTTACTGCTTACTCCACCATCTTGTGTCCAGGAAGTCCAAATAGGTAACTTTACAGCTCCAGGAGCAGCCACTGCTGTCTATTGAGTCACTCCCAAGACCTGCTTCTGGCTTGCCGGGGCTGGGACTGTATTGGCACACCCCACACTGGAAATCGCCACTGCTGCCAGTGATTCAATTACCTGAGGTATGCTCCAGCTTTGCTGGGGCCAGGTGTGTGCTGGTGAGGTTTGTGCCAAACTGTACTCCTCTCTCAGCCTGGTGCAACTGACCCTTCCTGTCAAACTTCCAGGTTATCTTGGGCTGGAAATCTGTTTCACTCTTTCTCTTTGTGGGTTCTGCTGCTCTAAAATTTGTTTAGTCACTTACATTGGTAAGTCAGTCAATAAACATTAATTAAATACAGTGCTTACGAGGCAGGTATTGTGCTAAATGCTGGGGATACAAAAAGAGGCAAAAGATAACCCTGTCCTCAAGGAGTTTACAATCTATTGGGAAAGACAACTAAAAAACAGATATGTAATTGAGAGGTTGTGAAGGTGGGATTTTAGTTGGGATTAAAGGAATGCAAGAAAGCCAGTAGGTAGAGATGAAGGAGAGCATTCCACAATCAATTGTGATTTCTACCTCTTGGAAGTGGTTTCCTATTGCCTCTAAAATCAAACATAAATTCCTCTGTTTAGTTTTTTAAGTCCTTCGCCTCCTTGACCCAACTTATCTTTCCAGTCTCATTATATATTATTCCTTTTCTTCAGTCTGTAACATAACACTTCATCTTCCGTATCTTGTTCTTTGTATGACCTGTTCCCCCATGACTGATAAGCACTCTCATCTTCTCCACCTCAGAGGATCCTTTTCTTCCTTTAAGATGCAGCTTTATGTCTATAATCCTTGGTCTCAGGGAGGCTGAGATTGGTGGATATCTTGAGCTTAGGAGTTCTGAGCTGCTGATTAGTCATCCTCACTAAGTGCAGCACTGATATGGAAAGTTCCCAGAATGGAGGGAGAGAAGCCACTAGATTGCCTAAGGAGGGGCAAATTGACTCAGTTCAGAACCAGGACAGATAAAATTTCAGTACTGGGATCAGGCCCATTAGTCGATACCACATTTCCAGCCTGAGTGAGAAAAGGAGAATGCCCTAAAAAAAGAGCACTAATATATATTGTTTTTGTTCAGTCATTTTCAGTTGTGTCTGACTCTTTGTACCTCATTTCGGGTTTTCTTGGTAAAGATACTGGAGTGGTTTGCTATTCTCTTCTCCAGCTAATTTTATGTATGAGGAAACTGAGGCAAACAAGGTTAAGTGACTTGCCCAGGGTCATATAACTAGTAAATGTCTGAGGCCAGATTTGAACTCAGGAATGTGAGTCCTCCTGACTCCAGTCCTGGAGCTTTATCCCTTGTACTACTTAGCTTCCTCCATATAGGAATATACACACCCATATATTCTGTACACACACACACACACACACACACACACACACACACACACATACACACACACACACATACACACACACATTCAAATTCTATACACATACATTCTCTCTCTCTCTCTCTTTCTATCTCTCTGTCTCTCTCTCCCTCTCTCTATATATAATGTTCAAAATCTAGCTCAATCTTCCCATCCACATTTGGATTAGCAAGTCTGGTCCATAGAGCTCAGCTACTTCTCCTCTCATGCTCAGGGACCAGGGAGCAACTGAGATTGGGCGGGGGCGGGGGGGTGGGATTCATTGCTTGTGAGTCCTATCCAATGTGTTTTCTCCAATATCAATTGGCAGGTAATCTCTCTTTAATATAGGCAACTAGATGGAGTAGTGGATAGAATGTTGGGCCTGGAGTCAGGAAAACTCATTATTTTTAGCTCAAATCTGGTCTCAGATACTAGCTATGTAACCCCGGGCAAGTTCTTTAACCCCATTTGCCTCAGTTTCCTCATATGTAAAATGAGCTAGAGAAGGATATGGCAGATCATTTCCAGTATCTTTACCAAGAACATTCCAAATGAGATCACAAAGAGTTGAACATGACTTAACAACAAATCCCCTTAATATCATTTAAACAATTAATATTAATTAGCTGTTATAAAAGAATATTTATTGAGAAGATATAACAAGGATTGAAGTATAATAGCATCCCAACCAGGACCACACTTGTCACTGCACACACCACAGCCCCTGGAGAAAGTGGGCTCAAACTTACAGTGATTGCTACCAAATGTTCCCCCCATCAAGGCTGCTTCTGGGTGTGACATAGCTGATGAATGAGTTGCCTTCTTGCTTGTAGGACATGGTGTTGTAGATGCCAGCTCAATTCACTGCTGGACTGGGTCAAGCCGGTTGATCCTCAAGGTTGGCTCCTCACTATTCTCAGGGACTACTTCCTCTGATTCCAGTTGCTGAGGGAAGCTTTGATTCTTTTTTGATAACGCTTTTGATACTCATTCACCTATGATCAGTAAAGAAAAAAGAAAAGACTAAAAGAAGCTGTGGAGAGAGAGAAAGAGAGAGAGAGAGAGAGAACTTCTTGTATTTGTGATCCTGGAGCTACAGTCAAGTAAAAGGCTCTTCATCACCATTAAATAGGCTGACAAGAAAGTCAGAAGGTACTTCCATCTGTCCCAAAGTAGGAGGCAAAAGGCTCTTTCCTCATGTATTTCTGGAAGGGACTTATCTAAACTCCATGATGATTGGCAGCTGGCAGCATATATTGTATATTCTCTGAAATCTGGGCCCTCATTTATGCCCTTATTGTTTTCCCTATCAGAATGCAATTTTTTATAAGTAGGGGTTATTCATTTATTATATTTGTTCCTGGCATAGCGATGGATGCATAGTAGCTACTTACTAAATTCTTGATTGATGGACAAGAGAATGAAACAAAAATTTTTAGATGTGAGCAACATGTGAATTTGTTTTACATAGATACATCTATTTGTTACAAAGGAGAGCTTTTATTTTGGGAGAAGGAAAGTTAGATGAGAAGAAAAGTCTGGAGAGACTGATAGTCACACTTAAAAAAAAAAGATCATTAACGAGTCATTGAACAATGAAGCCAAGAGAGTAGAAAGAATTTCGAAGTGGCTACAGACAATCAGGGAAGTGTTGGAAGTACTATTTTAAATCTGAGACATACAAAAAAATAAAAATTTCCACTATTTAGTGGAAATTTGCAGTTTCACATGCAGTCCTCTTTTTGTGTTCTTCTTTGTATATGGAAATGTTTAGGTTTGTGGTTGTTTTTCAAGGTCATAATAAAAGAAAGGAAACAATTTAAAAAAGCCTTGGACACAAAAATAAATCCCTTTCAACTGTTAATCTATAATAGGAATTGATGAATGTTTATCAAAGATGTGAGGAAAGCTTGATTGATGACACCAAGATTTTGAATACTGGAAATCGAATAAATAAATAGGGATGTCTCTAACATAGATAGGATTCTTAGTTGGAAAAAGTTTGCCTTATGCTCTTATATTTTTACAACCATACAATTCATATAATTCCTTTATTCCTCAGATGCTGTTTTGATGCTTCTGTGAATGTGAAAGACGAAATCTGCTGATCGCTTCTTTTTTGGGAACCTGAATGAGCCCAAGTTTCTCTAATGAAATGGTACAGGAACTGAACCCCTAGTGTATATTTGATATTTGAGTTGCATCTAAGCCTGCTGCTCTAGGACTGCTTCTTCCCTGGGGCTACCAAACTGGGCCAGTTATATAAAGCAAGATCCGTCCTCACTCTGAGGCAGTTTGATTCTCAGTAAACTTCCACTCTCTTTTCTGGGTTCTGGAGCTGTTGTGATTCTAAGGACCCCTTTCTAATAGACAAATTACTTATTCTTAGAGCACTTTTAGGGGCTTTGGCCCAGCTTCATGGGTACACATAAACTGAGATGCTATCAATATTATTTTGTGGGTGATGAAGCAGTTATATGATGAGTGGTGTCTGATAGCCACAAAATCTCTGAACATATAGGAGGAATTAAAAAAAATTTGGAATGGAAAATGGATGTAAGGAGATATGCTTGTGATACTTCCAAAGTAGTTGAACCTACATCACAATTTCATGATGATGGTTTCACAACTATTAAGTTACTTATACGTAAGTTACTCTGGAGTTCTCCACACCTCACTAAAAATGTCTGTTAAAAAAAAGGTTTTTTTCATGGAACATGGGCTCAATTCAAGAACATGAAATAAAAATCTTTTTCTACTCCTTGCAAGTCCATGTCAAAACCGACAGGCCTCAATAAAATGTAATGAAGAATTGCAGTTCTATATAACTGAAAGTTAAACATACCTCCTTCCATGTGGTAGAGAGACAGGGGATGCTGTATGCAATGTGGTATACTGCATAGTCTGTCAGATACAGGTTTCTATTGACCACCACCATTCTTCTGGTTATCCAGGTTCACAACTTTGAAGTCATCCTTGAAGCTTTTCTCTCTTCCATATTCAATTAGTTGCTGAGTCTTATTTGGTCCTAACACTACAAGCTCTCTCTTATCCTTGTCTGGGATAAAAGACAAAGAATATCAATGAGTCTGCACGTATATGCGTGAATATGCATTGGAAGAAATCAGAGTAGCATTACATGGCATGAAGGATACACTTTGTCCATAAGATCTTTTGGCTTAAGCCTGAATCTGGCATACATGTCATTCCATCTCCCTGTATAGCACTCTTCTCTGGTTGTATATGCCGAG
The DNA here is from genome assembly GCF_011100635.1 of Trichosurus vulpecula. Classification (NCBI taxonomy): domain Eukaryota; kingdom Metazoa; phylum Chordata; class Mammalia; order Diprotodontia; family Phalangeridae; genus Trichosurus; species Trichosurus vulpecula. Next base: position 26,715,957 of record NC_050581.1, read on the forward strand.
TCATAATATACTCAACATAGTATAGTAAAGGAAGGATTGCTTTGACTTTGTGAAATGGTTTCTTTTTTAATATTTAATTTATTTATTTTCAGTTTTCAACATTCATCTCCACAAGTTTTATATTTTTTCCCCTCCCTTTCCTTTCTCTTCCCAAGACAGCGTGAAATCCAATATGTGCTCTAACATTGTGCAATAGTTGCAAGTAGCACAGGTGTCACCAACTTGATACTTAAGGCCTCTTCCTGTTTTCTTTCTTGCTGTGGCTAGTACTAGAAGGGATCTGCATCAGCTGTGTACTCTGTTAAATTTTACAAAAGGCTAATAAGACCTTTGGATGTGATTGAGGAATTCTCAGCTGTAGAAGTATCACAACACGTCAGTCCCCTGGGACAGCTGATTCTTTTGCCTCCTAGCGCTGATATGCATTGACTGTCAGGATTTTTTCAGTGCTTATGCTAGGTAATGTATGGTGTTCTGCAGACTGCCAGCATGTACTGTACTCTGTGGAACAGTTGATCTTGAAAGATGCCATTTTTTCTCATTTTCTGACTTGCTTTGTTACATCCATGTTGATTTATTTTATACTTTTGACACTCAGAGATTTTTAAAAACCTGATCACATCTCAGAAACTTTAAATTAAACAGTTGGATGCTACAAGCACAGAAAAGCAATCATACACAAAATTAGTTACTCTCTCCTCCTCTCATTTCCACTCCTCTGCTCTTCTCTTCTTCCTCTTTCTATCGCCCCTTCTGTTCTTTTCTCTCCTCCCTTCCTTAGGAATGCTGTCTATATAATCTCACATGTATGTGCATTTATAAATACTATGAAAGTTTCATTTCCTATGCCAATGTGACAAATGATATTTTTCTTCATGCTTTGATCCAGCCAAAGCAGGAGTTCTTGTAGCAGTTTTTGAAGTGTGCACTTAAAGTGTGCGATTCCTTTACCTAATGCCATACATGCCATACGTCTCATAATTTTCCAATACATTGTTATGACCACCTGAGACTACATAATGACTGTGGATATGTATATAAAGAATGCCATTGAAAAAGCAAAGGTCTAACCTTCTTGGACCACTGTTACTATTCAGTCATTTCAGACTCTTTGTGACCCCATTTGGGTTTTTCTTGGCAAAGATACTGGAGTGGTTTGCCATTTTCTTTTCCAGCTCATTTTATAGTTGAAGAACTGAGGCAAATAGGGTTAAGTGACTTGCCCAGGGTCACACTAGTGACAGGACATACTAGTCAGACAGCTAGTAAGTGTCTGAGGCTCGGAAAGATGACTCTTTCTGACTTCAGCCCCAGCACCCTATCCACTGTGCCACCAGCTGCCCATTAGTATCCATGGGCTCCACTAGTATTGAGCATTGCAAGTAGGCAGAGATAGAGCCTATAGGTCTATTTAGGAGCTGAAGTTGGATAGAATAAAGTCTAGAACCTAACCTGCCTGCCTGTGTGTAGCTTGATTTCCCATCCAACAGCATGATTTGTGTATCTTTATCTGTCAGTTTAGAATAACAATACTAATCGACCTCCAAGGAATGATAGAGGGATTAAGTAACTCATTAGACGTACACTTTTCAGAGTGTCCCTGCATGTTGTTAAATAATGGGCTTTTAAAATCCACTGGGTAGCAAATCAGCATGAACAAAAATGCCAATTTGGAGACAATTTTCTTGGACTGAAAAGGAAACATCCCAATTGCAGACATTTGTGTAAGTCATTCTACCTTTGCCAGCATTTATTTATTGATTTTTTTGGTTATCTTATCTTAGCTATGTTTGGGTAAAATGGTGAATGAAGATTCAGATGGCCTGAGTAAGAATATTAAAGCCATAGTATTATTAAGTATTAAATATTTATAGTAGCATTTTGTATCATATAATTTTGAAATTAATCTCATTAAGATAAATATTCTCCACAGTAAAGCAAAAACATGGAAAATAGGTCATAGAGAGTTTTTTTTAAAAAATTGAGCTTTATTTCCCATATTTCTACTCTTTATTTCCTTTTGCTTCAATGGCAAAACAAGCTCATTTCTGCACCTGAAGTGTTAAGGGTTGTTTTGGTGAATCTGAAGAGAACATCAGGATAGGCTGCTATTCCTGCCTCTTGCCTTCTGTTAAGAGTCTCACCTACTTACACCCCCAGAGAGATGAGAATAACAGTAAACAGAAGAGGTGATGATGTTAATAAAGGAACCTGGAATAAAAGAGACTATTGTTGCTTTGTTCTAATAACATCAGTCAGAATTTTTAAAATTTCCTGGATTTTTACAGATGAACAACAAAATAGTTTACTGCTGGCACTTGAGTTCAAGAACTATAAATATATCCATAAGCATAAAAGTATGGAGAAAATGTATATGTCACTTGATTATGGACATTTCCAGTGGTAGTGTGCCATACTATATTGGTTTATTACTGAACTGGTACAGTGAGATATACTAATAACACATATATGGGAACACTGGATAATTTAGCAAAATCTACAGTTCTTTCAAGACCAGCTAGGTGGCACAGTAGCTGGAGTGCTGGGCTTGACATCAGGAAGACTCATTTTCCCAAGTTCAAATCAGGCCTTAGACATTTAGCTGTGTGACCCTTGGCAAGTCACTTAACCCTATTTACCTCAGTTTTCTTATCTGTAAAATTAGCTGGAGAGACAAATGACAAATCACTCCAGTATCTTTGCCAAAAAAGCCTCAAATGGCCTTAAGAAGAGTTGGGCACAACTGAACAACAACAACAGGAGTTCCTTTAAAAGTTCTTAGTGCTGAGGAGGATTCTGGGAAGATGACGGAGTAGGTCAGAAAATTCCAAGCTCTCAAGATTTCCCCCCCCCTCCCCCCACCAAAAGAGTTAAAATAGCACCTTAGGGCAAACAAAGTGTGCGTGGAGACAAAGAAAAATAGGGGCACAACCCGGGTTTTCCTTGGACAGTTTGAGAAGATCTGAAGAGAAACCCCAGGACTAGGTTTGGTCCGCACCAGGAGTAAGCACTTCCAGGCTAGCTCCATTTTAACAAGTCAGGAAGCTGTTTAAACAACTAGCGGCAAGCCCCCGGGGTTAGTTGGTCTGAGAGGCTGCCTTGGCCCCAGCCACTGGAACTTTTCACCCTGGGATAGTGAGGGGAGTCATGCGTTTGAGCCCAGGAAGACTGAGGGAACTTCTGCTGACGAAGAATGCCAGACTCAGCTGTGCTCTGAAGAGCAGTGGGGGCGAGAAGGAGCCAGCACACAGTGGGTGAGTGCAGGAACGGTAGGTCAGAAAGCCTCTGGCTGTGGGCACTTACAGAAGGTTGGAGTTTTGGCTTTGGTTCCAGGTTAGAGGAGAGAACTAAAGATCTGGGGCAAGAAGCACCAGTTCCCATACCCCAGAGCTAGAGGGGATTATAAAAAGCAAGTTATTACTACCAAAAAAAATGCACAGGCAAAGGAGAAAGAATCCAACTATAGAAACCTATTATGGGAATAGAGGTGACAGGGGTTCATCCTCAGAGGAGGATATTGAAGTAAAGAAACCCCCGAAGAGCAACGTCAAATGGTCGCTTGCCCAAAAAGAATTTATAGAAGACCTTAAAAAAGACTTTAAAAATCAAATGACAGAGATGGAGGAAAAACTAAAAAAAAAAATAATAATAATCCAAGAAAAACAAGAAGGTTATGAAAGGAAGGTCAACCAGTTAGGAAAGGAGATCCAGATTCTCAAGGAGGAAAATGATACCTTGAAAATTAGAATTCGGTAAAGTGAAGCCAGCGAAATTTTAAGAGATCAAGAAATAATTAAACAAAACATGAATAATGAAAAAAAATAGGAGAGAAAGTGAAACATCTTATAAGAAACCAACAGATTTGGAGAATAGATCAAGAATTGAAAATATAAAAATAATTGGAGTCATTGAAAGTCATGATCAAAAAAAGAATCTTGATACAATAATACAAGAAATAATTTAAAAAAAATGTCCTGAAGCATTAGAACAAGGCAGGGAAGTGGAAATAGAAAAAATCCATTGCACACCACTTAAAAGAGATCCTATGAGGAAAACTCATAGAAATATCATAGTCAACTTCTGGAACCCCCGCTCAAGGATAAAATATTAAAAGCATCAAGATTAAAACAATTCAAATATGATGGTGCCACAATTAGAATTACACAAGACCTAGCAGCAGAGACATTAAAGGACCGCAAGTCTTGGAACACAATACATCGAAGAGCAAAAGACCTGGGGCTCTGGCTGAAAAAATCATACCCTTCAAATTTCAGTATTATATTGAATGGAAAAAAATGGACATTTGACATACCCTCTGACTTTCAAGACTTTGTTAAAAAAAATTCTCAACTTAATAGAAGATTTGACATGCAAGAACCAAGAGAAACATAAAGTACACACCAAAGACTGACTATAAGGGATTCATAAGAACTGGTTGCTTACCTTTTATGTAACATAAAATGTAAAATGTATGTCTAACATTCTTATTAATAATTGTCAATCTCATAAGAAAGAGGGCGATAAACCTATGATATGAATTTAAAAAGTCAAATCATTTAGAAACAACTAAAAACAGTAACTATTTTATATAAAAGAGGTACAACAAGAAGAAAGGATACAGAGGATTTAGATGGGGAGGAGGGCTGGTAGTTCTGGTAACCTACTTTCATTGAGAATGGGTTTAAGAGGGAACAATACATATATATTTAGAAGAGTATAAAAGTCTTCTAAATTTAGAAGAAATAAAATGGTAGGGGTATAGTGAGGGGGGAAAGGACAAGGGAGGGATTCAGACAAGGGAGGGATTTTTAGAGAGGACAATGAGGGAATAGGTGAAGGGAGTTTAGATTAATGGGAATGGGGGGATAGAGGAGGGATCCTTAGAGGAGGGAAGGCAAGTAATATGAGGGCAGGGTGGTTGGTGGAGGAGGCAGGTAGGCAAGTAATAGGAAGGCAAGAAAGTGGGTAGAAGTAAAGTAGAGGAGGCAGGAAGGATAGGAAATAAAAGATATGTACAAACATAAAAAACAAAGATCAGGAGTAGGTTATGTTTGGGAAAGTATATGTCTATATACTCATGTATATGTGTATAAGTGTATGTATATATCTGTATATCTATGTATATCAAAAAATATCTAAATTATAATGTAGCCTTCTAGGGGGTGGGGAGAGGGGAAAAAAAGAACAAAGTTAAAAAGTTCACAGCAGAGAACAAAAGAAAACACAAGGAAGCAAAGAAAAGATGGACAATTCTCAACACAAGGTGTATTATTTATCATAAGGCTTTCTTGAAATGAAGATTTCTTGTTACATATTTTGAGTCCTCTCCTACGTTCTGCTATGCACATGACATGCTTTTTTTCTTTCTTACTTTACATTTAAGTTTCAATATTTACATTTATGATATGTTTTTGTTTCTTTTTTCTATTTTCTATTTTGTTTGTGTTCTTAGTGCTGAGTTTTTTAACTCAAACAATTACTCAATAATATTTATTAAGAACATACTATGTGCCAGGCACTGTGCTAAGTTCTGGGGATCCAACAAGAAGAGGGCAGGCCCTGCCCTCCCTTAAGGAGCTTACAGTCAAATGGGGAGACAACATGCAAACAAATATATGCAAGGTAAGTTATATACTGGACAAATAGGAAATAATTAACAGAGGGAAGGTGCTAGGATTAAGAATTTGTTTTAAAAATATTTTGATGCAACCAAGATTATTAGGGAAGCAGAAAACTGGCAAAGAATTTTTTACAACCAGTGTCTCTGATAAAGGCCTCATCTCTAAAATATATAGGGAACTGAGCCAAATTTATAAAAATACAAATCGTTCCCCAATTGATAAATGGTCAAAGGATGAGAACAGGCAATTTCCAGGTGAAGAAATTAAAGCTATATATAGTAATATGAAAAAATGCTGCAAATCTCTATTGATTAGAGAAATGCAAATCAAAACAACTCTTGGGTACCACATCATACCTATCAGATTGGCTAACATGACAAAAAGGGAAAATTATAAATACTGGAGAAGATGTGGGAAAATTGGAACACTAATGCATTGTTTGTGGAGTTGTGAACTGAACCAACCATTTTGGAGACCAATTTGCAACTATGCCAAAAGGGCTATAAAAATGTGCATATCCTCTGACTCTGCAATACCACTTCTAGGGCTGTATCCCAAAGAGATCATAAAAATGGGAAAAAGGACCCACATGTAAAAAAAATATTTATAGTAGCTCTGTTTGTGGTGGCAAAGAATTGGAAATTGAGGGGATGCCCCTCAATTGAGGAATGGCTGAACACATTGTGGTATATGAATGTAATGGGATACTATTGTGCTATAAGAAATAATTAGCAGGTAGACTTTAGAAAAACCTGAAAAGACTTATATGAACTGATACTGAGTGAAGAGAGCAGAACCAGGAGAACATTATACACACTTTCAGCCATATTGTGTGATGACTAACTTTGATAGACTTGGCTCTTCTCAGCAATTCAAGGTTCTAAGACAACTCCAAAAGGCTCATGATCGAAAATGCTATCCACATCCAGAGAAAGAGCTACGGAGTCTGAATGCAGATCAAAGCAATAGCATTTGCTCTCTTTCTCAATCTCTCTCTCAATCTCTCTCTCTCTCTCTCTCTCTCTCTCTCTCTCTCTCTTTGCCTTGTTTTGTTTTGTTTCTTTTTTCTCATGGTACATCCCATTCGTTATAATTCTTCTTTACAACATGTCTAATGTAAAAATATATTTGATATACAAGTATATGTAGAGCCTATATCGGATTGTATGCCAGTTTGGGAAGGGTGGAGGGGAGGAAGGTGGAGAAAATTTAAAACTCAAAAGCTTGTGGAACTGAACATTGAAAACTAAAAATAAATAAATTAATTTAAAAAATAAAAAATAAAAATAGACATTAGAAGCGAAAAAATTATTTTGATAATTATTTCAATATAATTAGCTTCTTTTATAATCCTATGTATTTTATTTAGATGTTCAAAAATATTATTCTGAGAAGAGGTCTATAGGTTTCATCAAACTGCCAAAGGGGTCCATGACAGAAGAAAGGTTAGTTTATGTGTTTCTGTAATTCAGTTGAATCCTCCGAGAAGTAGAATATGCTTTGTCAGTTATCCTTTGAGCTTTAGACATCAACTAGCATCATCAGATACAGCATTGTCAATCAAAAAGCCTTGTGGCTGACAGATGGCAGTGGCAAGTGTAAGTATCTTGTGACCACGTCTTTGGAAAAGGCTAAGTGTAGATAGAGTGAGAATTAATAATAAACCTTTTCTACCAGTCTCTGGGATACTGATTGTGACAGTATGGATGAAAATCTTGACCAGATATCATGAAACTATAGGATTTTCAGCTTTTTGACATACAGATTTTAAACAGATTCTTTTAAGCCTTTTCAAAATTATTTCATTTCCTTTATTAAACCAAAAATGATTTGGGCATTGACTAAAATTTGCTTTTATAATAATGAAAACTTCTAAAAAAAATTGACAGGAAAATTCCTATAATCCCTACTATGAGAAGGGTAGGTGGAAGTATGTGGATCACATGGGCCCAGGAGTTCTGAGTTGTAGTAGGGCTAAAGCCAATGACATGTCTATCCTAAATGGTGAAAAAATAAGAGAAGCCTCTGGGAGTAGGGAGTCCATGTAACAACAATGTTACTTGCAGCTTTTGTGGCTGTGTAAGGCCAACAACAAGACCAACAACACCAGCACACAGGAGGGCTACTAGCACAGGTTTTTTGATCTACTTTTCTAAGGAAAGCAACTTTAAGGGGTTTAAAATACCACTTTAATTAAACATACATATATCATTCACTTAGTTCAGGGGAGAAAGTCAGCACCCTGACCTTCAGAGAAAACACAAACAGAAAGTACAAGCAGAAATTAAATAAACAGAGCAAATAAACACAAATCAACAGACAGGCTTCTCTCTGTCCATAGCAATACATACATAGTTACCAGAGACAGAGACAGGCACCAACATTTGGATTATCAAAGCTGGTGGGGGGCTCCTTAACGGCTTATCAGAGTCTCTACACCAACATTCTTCCAATGAGTGAGCCCCAAGAAAAGTGCTAACCTCAGAGTATATATACACTTCTTCAGGGTCAGAGGGCATCAAAACCATGTGACTCAAACCCATGTGACCTAGGCCTTCCTGTCACTTAAGCAGTTCATCAAAGACTTCTGATTCAGTCAAAGACTCTTGATAGAGACAAAGGCAAGACTCAAAGGCACTTGATTGCCTTAGTGCTGAGAAGCACTCCAAAACAAAAAACAGCAAAAAGTCCCACCCTGCTTGCCATTACAGATCACTTGGCTGCCAAGTTGGAAACTACTCCTGTGGTCAAAGCTACTGTGTTAATTAGAAGTAATATTGCTTCCATGAGTGGTCCCTCTACTTCCAGACTGGGTGAGATGGTGAGACCTAGAAAAGAGACAGAGAGAGAGAGAGAGAGAGAGAGAGAGAGAGAGAGAGAGAGAGAGACAGAGAGAGACAGAGAGACAGAGAGAGACAGAGAGAGACAGAGAGAGACAGAGAGAGAAAAACAGAGAGAGACAGAGAGATAGACTTGATGAATTGTAATGGAGACTGGGCAATATAAACCTAATCTTTTAGCACATGTGTAGCATGATCTAACTGATGTGACTCCAACCCTGTTCCCCCCCCACCCTCACATCTGAAATCTGGATGACTTTTCTGGAAGTTTGTGATTAGGTAAAATGGAAAAGCCTTTTTTCACTATACACCAAACATATAGGGGGTAATACAGAATGCCTGTTCAATCTCTGATCTAGCTCCTTTGTTCAATTGCAGCAGGTACACTGCCCTCACTTCTAAGGAGTGAGCTCTTATCTGTCATTGATATAAATTTTTTTTGTTTAAAGTTTTCATTATATATAAAGGGAATTTTTAGTCCATGGCCAAATCATTTTGCTTTGCTAAAATTGGGAGTTTGGGCTGCTTTCCTTTATTTTTAAATGCCTAGCTAATATATGTCTTGTTTACCCTCTGGGTACAGTAAAAAACCAGAAGCATAACATTCATATTCTGAACACAAAGAATCCAGTTGATTCCCTGGTCCTTTTTTTTTCTGGGCATTTTATCACATTTCCTCTTTGGTGCTGAGGCATTATCACAAAAGGCAATAAATGTGCAGTCTTCCCTCTCTTCCCTCCACTACCCACTTCATTGTAGTTCAGGTCTCTAAAAAAAGAAAGCAAGTAAGAAAACACATTAAAGAGAAACAGCTAGAGTTTGTGTTCAGCTATAGTGGCATCCAAAGATTTAGAACTTTCCCTCTCCAATCAACCTTTTCTTTGTCTGAATGTATGCAGTTAATAGCCATGGCCAAGAGCTTCCACTTGCTCATCCTTCTTCAAGCCTGGAGCAACAATCAGTGTGTACTCATGTGGTAAAGCCTTGGCCTTTCCTATCAATTCTCTTGACAAGAATGTTGTCAAGTCTCGTTTGTTCTTTTCTTAGCTGATGAACTTATTTCAGGAGACTGGTAGTTATACCTCATATCTGTCTGTGATGTGCCGTACAATCCCTCTAGCTCCTCTGCTCTCTCATTGCCTTTGCAGGGTGCCTGAGATATGCCTCAAGGACTCAGAGCATGTATTTATTGAGATACATAGGACACCTTGGTGTGTTATGAAGTACCAGGTCTATTTGAATATATTCAGTTTCCTCTCTCATTTGCCAGTATTTAATTAGGATAGTAGTGGTACATGGTAGTTACAATGGAAGGAGGAGGTCGATGGTGGGGAACAACTGTGTGTACATATAATGGAATAGATGGACAGGTGGCTATATTGATATATAGTGGATGCCCCCTTCTCTTCCTCAATCTAAAACCTTCCACTCCTAGGTGTATCAAAGATGTTTCTTTTGTTGAAAAAAGTGAAATTTAATAAATCTTGGTGATCACACAGTTGAAGAAAGCTTTTGTTTGACAAAATTTCAATTTACAAATAAATGCATTTAATTTCTATCTATTGCAGTCATTTCAATTTAAATTCTAAAGGATGTCTGTTAGCTTGGATATATCAATCAATCAACATGTACTTATTAAGTGCCAACAGGGTTTGATAGGCACTGTACTAGGGTCTGAGGACCATTTGGAGGAAGAAATGGACTAGAATCTCCAGGGAAATGTTGACAATATAAGAAATACAGAGGCATAGCACTTCTCAGGATAGAGGGCAGGAATAATATTTCATGGAGGACATAAAATTTGAAGTGAGCCTTGAAGGAAGAAAAAATTTTCAAAAGGTTGGAGTGTGGAAGAAGTAAATTACCTCTAGGTATAGGAGATGGCCTTTGTAAATTTAGGAGGTAGTGAACTATAGGATATCAGAAAACAGTAGTGCAGTCTGGGACTTAAAGTATTAGAGGGTCTGAAATAACTTTAGAAAAAAAGGCAGGAGATAGATTATATAGGGCCTCAAATGCCAGATGGAAGACTTTGTATTTTGTCTTATAGGACTACTGAAGATTATCTAAGTAAGACCAATACAGATTATCTTGGCAACCCTGTGAGGGATGATTTGAAGAGGGGACAGACTGGAGGAAGGGAAAGAATTTGGAAATTAGGAAATAGGGCAGTGATAGTGTGAATGAAATTATTGTAGAGATTAGTAGTTGACTGAATATGTGAGAGTAACTGAGCAGGAAGAAGAAAAGATGGCTCATAGCTTTCAAGGCTTTGGTGATTTGGAAGATAGTAGTATCATCAATAGGAAAGAAATGGGGCAATTTGGAAGAGAGATGTGTTAAAAAAAATCACTCAAAAGTAAAGGAGGGAAGTTCATAGTTTAGCCACATGATTTTCATCTGCATTTTCATCTGTTTTCTATGGTTCTAAAGGTGTGAATGCTTTTTTTTTAAAGCAATCAGGGTTATGTGATTTGCCCACGGTCACATAGCTAACAAGTATGAAATGTCTGAGGCCTGATTTGAACTCAGGTCTTTCTGTCTCCAGGGCCAGTGTTCTATACATTGTGCCACCTAGCTGCCCCTAAATATATGTTTAAGTGTAGAATCTAACATTTAAAAACTTTAATTGATGGACCATAAGCTTGTTATCTAAATGAAATCAACGCTGTTGGTATTTGAATTTGTCATTTTGTGCCTTGAGGTCTTTAGAAGAAAGCTACCTTATAAGTGCAAGGAATTTATTACTACTAGTATTGCTGCATAGGGAATCAACCGTGGCATTCAGAACTTTTAAGAAGGTTTAATTTTAAGAAGCTTATCAAAAAGGAACTACTTGTAAGGAAAACTGAGTTTCTCAATTAAAAATCTTCTATTCTCTCAATAAATCCTGACCCCTAAATGTACTCCTGCTGATTGTATCAGTCACCTTTTTTAATCTGCTTAACCCTTACCAAGTGATCAATCTTGAGTTGCTTTCCTTTCTTATTGTATATTATAGTCAGAGCCACAACTAGTTCTTTCACTTGAGGCAGAAATAATTGAGGCCATTGGAAGGGAATAGGGATGCCACAGGTGATAGTCTTAGATGTGAGCACCTGGGTGCCTTAGTTACCCCATCTAGTTGGGGCTTTGATTGCAGTTCAACTAGCATGTATGGTCACTGCTTTCTCTTGCTCTTAGGACTCTAAGAAGTTCACAGCTACAGAAAGCCTGCAATATCATGTGCTGTCTTCTTAAAGAAAATGAAGAGAGTACAAGCAAAGGTTTATATTTGTTTGTATCTTTGGGTATCTCCATGCTCAAAGGATTTGTTTCATGTCATTCTTGAATAATATAATTCAATTCCATTAGCATTTATTAAAAACCCTTTAATTTGCAAGGCACTGTATGTAGTAGGTGCTGGGGACAAAATAGCAAAATGAATGACAGAAAGTAAAAATAGAGAGTAATTATATTTCATCAAAAGCCAAGTGAAAGTAATACCAAATTGAGTTATTCAAATTTAGTCGTAGGCAGCACTCAAGTAGTAGTTCATTTGTCAACATAACTAGTATCTGAGGCAGCCCATGTTTGTTGTTTTTCTACTTATGTTGTATTTTGTGTTTGTGTATAAATACTGAATGGAAATTTTGGCTTCTGGGTTAGTTTTGTATTTATTGTTTCAAATATATCCTACTACTTGAAAAGGCCTTGAATTTTTTTAAAATGAAATCATCTAAGGGGTGGGGTGGGGTGGGAACCAATTATTAAAGATGCTTGTTATGGAAACCAAAGTAATGTAAAAATTTAACATTCAGTTTTCTAATGGAGGACTGTATCTTCTACCACTCAATAACTTATCCTGACATGAGGTGTTGTGGCATTTAACTTTGTGTTAACATATATTTCTATTCATATAATAATAGTTAACATTGATTAATATGTACTGTATGCAAATACCTGTACTAGATACTGGAAGAGATAACAAGTTTAGGTAAAGAAATGGTCCCTGTCTTCATGGTATTTACAGGACCATAAGATATCAGCACCAAGAACTGTATTTTGTGTTATATCCAATAACATATTATGGTGCTAAGTACCATATTAAAGTGATTTGATTATATAATTAATTAAAGTAATATAAATAAATCAATTGTGAGATCAATATAATACAGAATTAAAGCCATTTTGAATAGCCAGGAAAATCATATGAATGAATGATTGAGTAAATGATTGAATGAAAAAGAGCATATTAAGTCCTTACCATGTTCAAAACAGTGTACTAAATGCTGGAGATACAAATAGGAAAGTAAGGTAGTCCCTATTCTCCAGGAGCTCACATTTTAGTGGGTGAGGCAGCATATATGGAGGGTTTTTAACTGCAAGTCAGATGGAAAAGTTCTATGGTACTTAGGATGTAATGACCAAACATATAGTCTTGCCTATGCTTTAGTGTAATTTCCATTTATAAAAATCATTATCAGTTTCTTATGTTGAGCTGTTTGATAGAGAAAGCATTTTAGGAGCAGTTTCCAGGCTGTATCCATCCAGAATTATGGTTGAGGGTATTGGGCTGGAAGCATTGCCATTCTTGAGGTTCTGAGATTGAGTATTTTGGGCTACCTCTATCAGGAGCTGAGGGGAGATGGTGGTCAAGAAAGTGGTGGTGGTTCGACTTGCTTGGCACATTTTCCCTCTTGTATCTTTCTATTTCAGGGGGCGCTTTCCTCCCCTGTATGATACAAAAGGTTGGTAATTGGTAGAAATGGCTGTCCTTGTCTCCATGGAAATTGCTTTCCTGGATGATGGCTGTGAGGTTTGGACTGGAAGCAGGATGGTAATCTGAGACATGCTGATATTTTCAGGACTCCTGTCCCTATATCATAAGTGTTTGTAAGGGGAAGCATGGTGTAGTGAAAAGAGCAGTAGACTCAGTCCAGAGATACTTGGGTTCAAGGCTTTCTTTAGACATTTATCATGTGGCCACTGGCAAGTCATTTAATATTTCTGAACCTCAATTTTCTCATCTGTAAAGTGGTAGTATATGTCTAGTAATAATATCTCTAGTAATAATATTTCTAGTACCTACTATACAGTTTGTTGAAAGGATTGAATGAAGTAATACATACAAATAAGCAACATAGTGTCAATAGAGATTACTGTTATTAGGGAGTTATCAAAATTCTATGTGAGCTAAGAGGGAAGATAACTAACAACTAGATATAATCAGGAATATTTTGTAGAGTATGCAGTATTGGATTTGGGTTTTAAAGGATGGATAATAATTTAACAAGTGAAGAAGAGTATGTGTGTATCCTCACAGTGTGAGGATGTAGGCATTCTGGAAGTGAGCTGGTAACACAGTAGTCCATAAAGGATAATTTTATTGCAAAATCTTATTTTTGGTGTAGTGGAAAGCTAACTAGATTGAGTCTAGATATTAGGTTTCTAGTACTTATTTTGCCACTGACTAGATGTCTACCTTTGGGAAATCTCTTAAATTCTCTGGACCCTAGTAAAATGAAGGGATGGGACTAAAAGATATCAATCATTTCTTCCATTGCTAATGATCTATATAGTTAGGTATGGGTTTAAAAATACAGGAAAATTATTTGCTATGAGAAAATGTATCAATATATTTTAATACTTTGATTAATTCAAGTAGTGATTAATTCAAGAGTGATATTAGTAGTATGCATATGGTTAGAACTGAAGACATTTTGATCAACTAGAAAAATCATCTAATCTGATTTTTTTAAATAAGTCTAGTTGCCATGTTGCAAGGATGGCTACCAAATTAATTGAATGGGATCTTCCCTAAATCTATTAGAACATTTTGGGGGGATGGTAATAGTTATAAACCTATGATTTTATCAGTGTGAGGCATTCTCAATGTGATAGCTCACTCCACCAATGCGAATCAGCACCCCTTCTGGAACATGTAATCTTTGATAAATTACATAGGGACACAGAGAAGCTAAAGTAATTGTCATAGGTCATACAATGTGTGTAAAAGACAATACTGTCTTTCTGATACCAATGTCAACCTACTGTTACACATGTTGACTCAAGTTAAAGAACTAAGTTTTTTATAACTTTCCCCAACTTTATTTTGTCATGTACAAAATAATTGATAACATGTCCTCAGAAAACAATAGCAAAACATATCATGGTTAACCTTAAGGATTTGACCCATTGTTTCGCCTCTCTTTCTTCTTAAAAAAAAAACCCCAAAGTATAAGGAATTAGTTTCTGCATTTATCTGAATCTTTCCCTCCTAAACAGACTATATCGAAAGTAGATTACCATTAAACAAATGTTTCAGATTTCTTCTGTGTTGCTATCATTTAGGTGCCTATCAGTTTTCCATAAAAGTTGGCTTTAAGTCTAAAACTCAGCATACAAGATCTCAGATTAATTTACTAGCAATTAAAAAAGAAATATACATGCAAAAGTCAATATAGCATAATGTTATGTAGGATGAAAGGATAATGTTTTTCTTAAGGTCTGTTTTCTTTTAGCTGAAGAGGAAAATCCTTAACTAAAGACTGACTAAATATACAAAGAAAACAAAAACAAAACAAAACATCATCATCATCATTCTTGAGTATTGAAAAATTTAATCACAAAATAACCTAGCAACTGACTAGACACTGTGAAGAATACCAAGAAACATAATAAACCATATTTGTTCTCAAAGAGCTTACACTTCTAAAAAATTCCATTTTATAGTACTTAAACTCCATTATTTTCTTTGATTTGTGCAACAATCCTTTGAAATGGATAAGACAAGTCTATTTAACTTCATTTTACATATGAGCATCCTGAGGCTCAGAGAGATTATATGTCTTGCCCAAGGTGACACAAGTAGTAAATGACAGAATTGGATTTCAAATAATAATGGTGTTCTAAGGTGATTTTTACATAGAACTTTAAGGTTTTCAAAGTACTTGGTCTTCTGACTCTAAGTTCAAAGCCATTTTTTCTACATTAAGCTACCCTCTCATCTGGAAAGACACAGAAATGAAAGACTGACCAAAAAAAATCAAAAAGACAGTTTTTGATAACTGCTGAATGAATAGTATTAATATGCCTAAGGACATTAGGAAAAAGAATATGTTTCAGAATCCAGGAGGTAAGTTTCATTGTAATGTTGAAGATGACGGTGATGGTAGATGACTATCACTGGAATTTTGTACTAGATTTATGATTTGTAAAGTGTTTTTCATACATAATTTCATTTGATCCTCAAAACAACTCTTAGAGTTAATTAAATGATTTGAACCCAGGTCTTATCATTTTTGTGGCATTTCCTCTGAAATCATAGAATGTCCTAATTTTGTACATTAGGAAACTTATACCCAGAATAAGGAAGACCTTGGAAGTTCCTAACATTACAAATTTCACAGTGTTTTAGAAAAGAAAATACCTGCAAATTGCTTTACTGCCTTATAGTCACACTTCTCAGAGACTGTATTGATATGTAATTTGTGTATGTAGATAGTGATGCTAATCCACTTTATGAGGGTTCTAAACTTATGGGTAAACTTTTTGTTCATTTAGGGTTTATCTTATCTCTCACCTACTAGAATATAAGCTCGTTGAGGTCAGAGGCCATGTTTTTATGAAATCCTCCCCGTAAAGACTGACAAAATTTCATTCTAACCTTCATGTTTAATCGCTCAAAATTGAAATTAAGGAAGGGACGGAGATGATGGGGATGATGGTTTTCTGAAATAGGGACTTTCCCTGAAGACCAAGCAACCAGGCAGATTCATAGCAACAATATAGCATTGAGCAGTGAGCAGTAAGGAAAAGTACAGGCAGGCAAGGTGGCAGTTGGCAACAGGGAACATCAGAGGTTCATGTATGTAGGGTGGTATTGGTTGGTCAATAAGTACTGGCAATAGAGACTGTGATTGTGGGTTAGAATTTCAGTCCCTTGAAAGACTTAGACATTTGGAGTGCAGAGTCGACTAAATGGGACTCCAGTTCCAGAGGAACTTGAGTATCAATTCCAGATTCAGGGAGAAGGCAAATCATTACCTGCAAGGAATGCATCCAGTTATTAGAATTATGCTGTTACTGCTACTGCTATGACTATGACTACGACTAATCATAGGTAATATTTATAAGGCTCTTTAAAGTTTGCGAAGTGCTTTAATATATTATTTCATTTGATTCTCACAATAACTCTGTAGAGTAGGTGCAATTATTACTCCCATTTTAGAGATCAGGAAATGGGCTGAGAGAAATTAAGTGACCCAATCACAGTCACACAGCTAGTGTCTGAGAAAGGATTTCGACTGAGATCTTCCTGATTTAAAGGCCAGAATCCTATCTAATTTTCAATCCTGCCTCTCATGATAGGAACATAAAGCCCAATGACTGAGCCTGGGATACAAGATGAGACTAGAAACAGGAGCAAAATCTAATTTGATATTAAACTGGTAAATGACTCTCTGGGGTTTCTTTCACCCAAGGCACACTAAGAGATGAAATATTGTACAGTAATGACCAAAAACAAGAATGTTTCAAATTTTATACAAGCAAACCTTCTGTGTATAAAGATCTGTTGATAGGTTATACCACATCTGTCAACTTTCTGTTTCTTCAACCTCAGTCAATGAGAACCTTTGCCATGAGGGAAAGTGGCATATGCATGGTACTTCCATATCCACGCACTAATCCCCATTCTAATTACCCTTATTCTTCCTCATCCTTGGTCCAATACAGTTCATCCATTGTCTAATTCATCCCACTGTGTTTTAGGATAAGGAAACTTACATTTCCTTCATTGTGATCTTTTGTTCTATGCAAATACCAAAGACCATGATGGTTAGAGAATTGAAAGGCTGGTGACCTTGCACCCTCTTCTACCAAGAAGCAAATCAGTTTACTCCCTCTGAGGTTTTGTTATACCAGGTTTCTCACAGGACCTTTAAAGAAAGTGATCACACAACATCTTGTAAAGCACTCACAAATCAGTGCAGAAAGGTAGAACTACCAAAGGCATCTTTCAGAACACAGTGCAAAAAAAAAAAAAAGATTATATTTGATATCCCTTAACATCCATCACCTTATGTTCTTCCAAATGAATTTTATTTTTGTCTAATTCTATAAAGTAGCCACTTGATAATATGATTGGTATAGCACTTAATTTGCAGATTATTTTAAATAGAATAGTTATCTTTATTATATTGGATAAATAAATATATAAGTATGTTTACATAAATTATATTACATACTTATATTGTACATAAATAATTATTACACTTATATAAAAATAATATATTTGTTATATTGTTTGCATGGAGAGAAATCAAGAACTTTTTTTGCCATTTATTTGTTATGCTATGTCACAAGATATCTCTTACTTAGAACTAATATGTTCTCTGGTTGATTTGTAGAATAAACAAATGGGGTTGGGAAACAAGCAAAAAATACACCCCAACATATACATATATGTATATTCATACATGTGCATATATACACATGTGTATGTATATACACGTATATGTATATATACATACATGTATATATATATATACATAAAAATGAAAGTCACACTTTAAAATACAGCAAACCATTCAAATTATATTTTAAAGAGGCAGAAAATATTATAAAACCTAGATGTTTCAAATAGTAAGTTCAATTGAGGGTAATCTCAGGCTCTCTCTCTTTCTCTCTGTCTCTCTCTCTCTATTTCCCAACCCCACATTCACTATAGCTCCACTTCCTTCAGCTACCATCCTCAGCAAACCTCCAAATCAGTCTCCCTCAGAATTACTTACCAGGATGAGACGAGTGACAAGGTAGCTAAAGCTGAGACAGCAGTCTTCCTCAGTATCAAGTTGCCCTCCTAGGTATTTGTATTAGGAGGGCAGAGTTTATAATCTCAAAGAGGATCATATATATATGTCTGAAAGGTTCGGAACCGCTGGATATAAGAAACTCTCAAAGTAGGAGGCAGAAGAATCAAAGTATATATTTAGGCTCCACAGTAACCAACCTATGAACCAGCATCCCCATTTTGACATATTGATCAAAAGCTTCCAGGCCCAATAAGTACGCCTTACAAGAGTAACCAGGAGGCTACAGAGAAGCATGATGGCGTAAAACAAAATCATGCTTCCCCCTCTATGGTAAAAAGATTACCCACTGGCTTCAAGTCCTTGTTCAGCTTCCTCCCGTAGGTCAGCTCTGCTACTGGCAGCTCCTGCTTCAGCTTCGGCTGTGGCTGTAGCTATAGCAGCCTCTGGCTCCAACAGAAGCTGCTTTTAACCATCCGGCTTCTGCGGGGGTGTAAGGTACACTGGGGAAAGCACAGGTTCTTTCAATCTGCTTAAGCAAGGTGAAGGAGTTGACCAGAAAAGCACAGGTTCTTTCCATCAGCTTAAGCAAGGTGAAGGGGTTGACCGGGAAAGCACAGGTTCTTTCCATCAGCTTAAGGAAGGGAAGCAAGGTGAAGGGGCCGACAAGCTTACTCCAGTCCAACATACAAACAGCATTCAGAATTCAGGGGAAAAAACCAAACTAGTCAAGGGCACTTGTTGACTAAGTGCTAAGGAGCCCATTTTTGGTTGCGAACACACTCCACCCCTTGTTATAGGATACATAATCTAATCATCCATGTATCCTAGAACATACATTGTGATCCAATTACAAAGGAAAGTAAAACATATCATTCATAATAAAGCAAAACATATCATTTGGTGACATTCCTAAATATTGGTTTACGATTCAAATGTGATCCACCCCTAGGTCCCAGCAAGATAATCTCTTCAATCAATCATCCCCAAAATAATTATTAATAATTCAAATGTCCACCCCTAGATCCTTGTATCCATTACATAGGATCAATAATATCATAATAATAAAACAACATAGCAAGGATAACACAAAATAAGTAAACAGAACACTATCATTATTCCCACCCCCTTTGAACGATTGGGGCTCAAAATCTTGGGGTAAGGGGTGAAGGTCTCATTTTCCATAGCTTCTTCTTGCTGAAATTGGATGTAGAGATGGCCCTGCCCCAAAAAGTCCCATTCCAGAGGTCAGTTCTTTAATGAGCTGGCAGGAATTCCAAGAATGCTATGTGCTTAGGTAGTCACCAGAAAGTGCAGGGTGCTTAAGCCTAAAGGAAACAGAACTAGCAACAACGTTAGCCAAAACAAAGGACAAAAAGAGTAGACAAGTATGGACTATTATCCTTCAAATAAAATCATCTCAAGTTTGGTTGAGATTTCAGTTATGCAAAGATCCAACATCAGAGCCAAACTCAGGTGGGAAATGTTTCTTTTCAAAAGGAACATAATGAGGAAGCCAAGAGGATCCCACCCTAGATAGAGACTAAGATTGTCCTCTCAGCCTTTCCCCAGATGTACAAGGAAACACAACGGGAAAAATTAAACTAAGAGGATCCCATCCTAGATAGAGACTAGGACTGTCCTCCCAGCCTTTCCCCAGATGTACAAGTTTTCATCCATTAATCACACAAGGTCACCTTTCCTCTGAGTGGCTTATGGCATTTACCAGCATCAGCCATAACTGTGGAGTCCGTGAATCTATTATTATAACCTATTCACGGTAAAATATATGGTTCAGGGGTACGATTTGGTAATTATTTTCCCCTGAAGAGACAACTGTTACAGTGTTGTCCTTCCCATGGGCTATAACTTCTGCAGCCTTTGGAATATCATCTGGCTTCTGTTTTACCCATACCTTAGCTCCTGACTTTATTCTATCAATGGAGCAAGACCCTTTGCCCCTCTAGTAGTTATTTTGGGAGGAGGGTCGGTTTTCACAAAGGGTATTTTTTCACAGGGGATAATAATCACTTGAACTATCCTATCATTTCTACAAAATTGTACAGGTTTTTTACCCATATTCTGGAGTGTCACAACAATTTCTTTTTGATAATTAGAATCTATCACTCCAGCCAATACATGTATTCCTTGAGCCGCTAATCCTGGTTTAGGTAATATCCGTCCAAAATGATTCTTGGGGATTCTCATACATACTCCAGTAGGGGTTTTTCTTATCTCTTTCCTATTCAACCTAAAATTCTCTATACAATGTAAATCATATCCTGCTGTGGGACATCTTCCCTCACAGTCCAAAATTCAATGTTTTGGATCTCACATGTTTGCTGTTCTCTAATCTGCAGATTTGGGGTCATCATTCTGGCTAGAGGTGTACTCCCCCCTAAGGGCCTATTATTCAAATTACGTAAGGCAATAGACAAATTATCCTTCCAATGTCGATATGAATTATTAGAGCTTAATTTTCTCAGCTGTTCTTTCAACAATCCATTCATTCTTTCAATTAGCCCAGATGCTTGTGGGTAATATGGAATATGATATATCCATTCTATATTATTCAACACACAATATCTTTTCACTTCTTTGCCCTTGAAATGTGACCCATTGTCACTTTGAATCTGCATTGGGGTTCCATAATATAAACTTACAATATCTAGAGTTTTACAGGTGTTTTTCTGAGTTGCGTCTTTATAAGGACAAGCCACTAGTACACCTGAATAGGTGTCAACACACGTACATGCATACTTACATCCTTTATCCTGGGGTAGTGGGCCAATATAATCTATTTGCCAAATTTGGGCTGGAACTTTTCCCCTTGCTATTTCTCCAGTAACTATCCTAGGAAGAGTTCGTTCTTTTTCTAATTGGCATATACAACACTCCTCTGTTATTTGTTTTAACAACGCATGAGAAATACTGATACCTCGATCCTGTGCCCATCGATGGGTGGCCTGGACCCCTAAATGGCCAGCAGTCTGGTGGACCCATCTTGCTAAGGCTGGGTCATCAGTTGGAGTCGGAGTAGGGACAATACATTCAGTAGCAATCTTTGCTAGTCGATCCGCATGTGCATTGTACTCACTGTTCTGGTGTGGTCAGGGTCTCATGAGCATCAACATGAAAAACTGACAGATCTGTAACCAAAGACATGTCCCATATATTTTCCCATAACTCTTTACCCCAAACTTGTTTGCCATGAATCTCCCAATTCTGATTCCTCCATATAGGCATCCAAGTAGCTAATCCATTAGCTACCGCCCACAAGTCAGTAAATATATGACACTGTCCTCCTTTCTCTGCTCTGATGGCCTGATGCACTGACATCAGTTCAGCATATTGGCTACTTCCACCTATCCCAGAACTTTCCAGAGTTTGCCTTGTACAGGGGTTATAGGCTACTGCTTTCCAATGTTTCTTCTGTCCTAAATATTTTGCTGTCCCATCAGTAAACCAAGCATGTTTCTTCTGTTCTTCATTTAGTCCGTCATATCCATTATTCCATTTCACTAAGGATGGTACCATCTGTTGCTTAGATTCAACGGGCTTTTCATTCCTCTCAGTATCAATGTTTGCCACAGATTCATGTAGAGCAGAAACTCCATTTTTGCCTGCTCTGGACCTATTCTGAATATACCACTTCCATTTGATTATGCTTGCCTCTTGTGCATGTCCAATTCTGTGAGAAGCTGGGGTACTCATTACCCAAGTCATAATTGGAATTCCAGGCCTTAATACCACTTCATGACCCAGAGTTAGTTGCTCAGTTTCTACTAAAGCCCAATATGCAGCTAACAGCTGCTTCTCAAAAGGTGTATATTGCACTCCAGATGAGGGCAGTTTCCTTGACCAAAAGCCTAAAGGTACACTTCGGCTTTGTTGTTTTTGCCACAGACTCCAATTTGCATAGTCATCTTGTACAGTCACTTGTAACTCCACTGGCCCATTTTGCATAGGCCATAAGTCTAGAGCTAATTGGATAGCAGCCTTTGCTTCCTCAAAAGCTCTACTTTGTTCAAGTCCCCAATCAAATTCATATTTCTTTCTGGTGACTTTATACAAGGGTTTTAAAATCTGTCCCAAATGTGGGATGTGGTGTCTCCAATAACCAAATAGCCCTATGAACTTTTGGGCCTCTTTCTTATTGGCAGGGGTGGGAAAATCCTGGATTTTTTGTCAATCTTGTGGGAGAATTTCTCGCAGTCCTCTATTTCACGGTATTCCCGAGAATTTTACAGTTTGAGCTGGCCCTTGAACCTTTGCGGGGTTGATTTCCCATCCTTTGCTTTTCATATGGTCAATTAATAATGCTAAACTCTCCTCCACTTCCTTTATATTCTTTCCCTGTATCATGATGTCGTCTATGTAATGTGTAAGCTGTACACCAGCTAACTTTAATTCATCCAAATGTTCAGCTACAATCCTGTGGCAAATAGTTGGGCTAAGAATATATCCTTGCGGCAGGCGTGTAAATGTATACTGTCGGCCTTGCCAAGTAAAAGCAAACTGATTCCATTGCTTGGGGTCTATTGGGATTGTAAAGAAGGCATTGGCCAAATCAATAACTGCATACCAAGTCCCTTCATGTTTTTGTATTCTCTCTATTAAAGTAACCGTGTCTGGAACAGCAGCATACAAGGGAGGAGTCGCTTTGTTCAGCTGTCTATAATCTACTGTCATCCTCCATGTCCCATCTGACTTTTGGACTGGCCAGACAGGGTTGTTCCTTTGAGTAGTTGTAGGGACTAACACTCCTGCCTCAACACATTCTCTTATAGTGTTGGCAATTTCATCTTGCCCACCTGGCACACGATATTGCCTCAAAGTAATTATTTTAGAAGGTTCGGGCAAAGTGATTGGATCCATCTTGATTTTCCCCACTAAGACTGCATTAATGCCCATTTTCCTCACAGCAAATTGGTATTTCTCTTCGGGTAAATTTAAGGTCATACCCTTCAATATGTCTATTCCAATGATGTATTCGGGAATAGGCACAATAACCACACTATATTCTTTCTTGGGCAACTGTCCAATTTTCATCATTAATTTAACTTGCCTGGCTGATATTTCAGTCCCTCCTTGTCCTGTAATGGTAATAGGAGTTCCATGACTGAACTTGTCTGGATTTCCATAAGTAAGGGTAGCCTCGGTCCCAGTATCTATTAATGCCTCAGTTACCGTACTTGACCCATTTTTCCAATATATGGTCAAGTTAATGTGAGGTCTGCAATCCAGCCTGTGTATTTCCTTAATTTGGACTGGGGCTTGGCCTGTTCCCTAGTATTCCCTTTCATGTGATTCACTTGAGTTTGAAGGTTCAACATCTGTAGCATTTGCAGGAGCAGTTCTTATTTCCCTATCTCTCCTGTTATCAAGTCCTTTATCCTGGTACATTCTGTACAATTCATTGGTTGGAATGCCATCTATCATTTCAAAACCTACCCCTGCTCTCAATAGAGCAGTAAACATTTCTTTCCTTGTTACTCTCCTTTGGCGCCAAGTTTGCTGGTTATTCACCCTTCTCTCTCGAGGAGATCTATCCCTTCCCCAGTCACCTAAGTCATGTAACTGTAAAATCTTATTTATCACTGTTGTAAGATGGCTCCCTACTTCCCCAAGTAATAAATTCAAAATTAGTTGTTTATAAGCAGGGGGAGCTGTCCTAATTATTAAATTCCTATGAGGCAGTCCCATTGGATCATTGTAATATTTGTCTGCAGTTCCTATCATGATAGCAGTATTCATTACCTCCTCCTTTAGTCTCATGATACAATCTCTAAGTGAATACCAGGGTCTGTGCTCAGTGGGCCACATAGAATCAGTGGCATATCTCTTATTGCATCCCACAGTGGCTAACGCCAACAGAGTAGTCCTGCTATCACCATCTCCTTGCTGATGATGTTCCCTAAAAGCTTGTTGAACTAGAGGATCATGGCTGATACCTATGAATCTCATACAGTCTGTCCTATCTACTGATATTCCACTGGCCCCTTGATCACTGAGTCTTACCATCCAAGATATTAATGGTTCTCCTATTCTTTGGCTGAATCTACTCAAAATATCTGTGACCTCTTGCGGTGAGAAATCTTCCTGAATTTCCCTTGTAACTGAGTCATCACCTCGGGTTTCTGTCTTCCTCCTTTGTATGGGTCGAGCCCTTGTCTGATCATTTAACCATCTCCTATTCTCTATGTGAGGGACATCCTGAACCCTAGTAGTATTTTGTGCCTCAGCCCCTAATGTTGTCTCATTTTCCCCCCACTTGCTTCCCCTGCCACCATGGCAAGGATGAAGCAGGCAGTCAGGCTCAGTCTGGGCTGGGTTGTAATGCACTCTGGGCCTTTTTGTCTCCTGTTGCTCCTAGCCGCATTAATAGAAAAGTTCTCACTTGAGTCAGTTTGTTCTCCTGCTATCTGAGATTCCCCTTCTTGCCGTGGGGTAGGAGTGCCCCCATCTCTTTCACTTAATCTCAATCTTTCGTATACTAGCCGGTAGGCTGATAACACTATCCAGTTTTGCCTAGATAGTGATGCCCCTGACTGAATCCCAACTTCTTGTAAACACCTTTCCAAATCCCTAGGATCTCCTCTCTGTAGCCTTGGTTCCCAGTTTTCACAGGGTCCAGCTTTTTTAGCCAATTCTTTTTCTAGGGAGGAATAAAATGGATCCTCCCACCCTGGGATATTCATCTCCTCCTCTAAAGTTCTTCTGCTTCTAAATAGAGATCTTATACCTAGTGATCCCATCCTCATCGCCAAATGTATTAGGAGGGCAGAGTTTATAATCTCAAAGAGGATCATATATATGTCTGAAAGGTTCGGAACCGCTGGATATAAGAAACTCTCAAAGTAGGAGGCAGAAGAATCAAAGCATATATTTAGGCTCCACAGTAACCAACCTATGAACCAGCATCCCCATTTTGACATATTGATCAAAAGCTTCCAGGCCCAATAAGTACGCCTTACAAGAGTAACCAGGAGGCTACAGAGAAGCATGATGGTGTAAAACAAAATCATGCTTCCCCCTCTATGGTAAAAAGATTACCCACTGGCTTCAAGTCCTTGTTCAGCTTCCTCCCGTAGGTCAGCTCTGCTACTGGCAGCTCCTGCTTCAGCTTCGGCTGTGGCTGTAGCTATAGCAGCCTCTGGCTCCAACGGAAGCTGTTTTTAACCATCCGGCTTCTGTGGGGGTGTAAGGTACACTGGGGAAAGCACAGGTTCTTTCAATCTGCTTAAGCAAGGTGAAGGGGTTGACCAGGAAAGCACAGGTTCTTTCCATCAGCTTAAGCAAGGTGAAGGGGTTGACCGGGAAAGCACAGGTTCTTTCCATCAGCTTAAGGAAGGGAAGCAAGGTGAAGGGGCTGACAAGCTTACTCCAGTCCAACATACAAACAGCATTCAGTTCAGGGGAAAAAGCCAAACTAGTCAAGGGCACTTGTTGACTGAGTGCTAAGGAGCCCATTTTTGGTTGCCAACACAGTGTGGAAATAAGGTAAAAGTTTTGTGATGATCAGAAAGACGGTAAAGAAAAAAGACAGATCAGAAAGAAAGAGGGTAAAGAGCTTTGCTAGTGGTTTATGTGCCATTATGAAATGTTTAAGTCAAGAATTATGGACCTACTTTTTTATTTCTGCAGAGAAACTGATATTTAAGTTGCCTGACTGATATGGCGGCCTATTTTTTGTTATATTAAAGATACACAAGCTTTCTATTTCTCAAATAATCCAATTTTCTTTCATCTTTAAAATTCTATTGGACCTCTTACAACCATATAGACCAGTGGTCTCTAAACTTTAAAATCCTGTACCCCTATCAGAATCCATCAACACCTCCCTACTTCCTTCCACCACTCCCTCTTCTTTTCTATAACTAGTGAGCTCTGTTTTCAATTTTGTTACATTATAACATTGGCATAAAATTAAAATATGGATGTTTTCATTGAACTTGATATGTTCTCGTGGTTTCCCTTCTTTAGTCTTCTGTGCAATCTGCACTGAAGCATCTCTAGAGGGCGGCTATTGGTAGGTTTAATTTGTTTGGTTGTATTTTGCCTTCCTGTTGGTACCATGATAAGAATGAATGTCACTCTTTTCTTGCCTGTGTCAAGCTGATCATCACAATATCCTCTGTATCTCTCACTGCTGGCAAGTCTTGAGTCAGGTTCTCAGATATTATCATGCCTGTTCCAACTGAGGCATTCTGGGGAGGGCCCTAAGTTCCCTGAATCTGTGTCTACTGGTCATCCATCTTGAAAAGCTGATGAGTACAGAATACAAGTAGTCCTGGATAAGTGTTAATACTAAACCATTTTCAGAAGTGACTCACAAAGATCTGAAGAATGATTCAGTATCTGAAGTCCTGGGTACCAAGAGACAAGACCCAGTCCTCCCAGGTAGGAGGCCTCTGCTAAATGTCTTGTCAGTTTCATGGCAGTAGGTCATGAATTTTTGTATGAAGATTTAACTAGGATAATTGGGAGACTCATCATCAGAAGCTTGGACACCAGGTATTCTGATCTGACTCTGGTCCCCTATTTTAAGTTTAATGTTGGAACAAAATGGAACTCATAGGCTATTCATCAGTTTTTGAAAGGAAATTTCTTGGCCATAGTAGGGCAACTGTATTCCATAAGGATATGCATAAAGGATACTACAAAGTTTTACCGAGTTACTCATGGTGGCCTGCATCACAGAGAGACTGAAACTCCTTGTGTTTCTTTTGCACTCAGGCGATGAGGGAATTCTGCCAATTTCTTGAACCTTTAGTCTCCTGAGATAATTAAAAAGAGTGGATGTTTTCAGTCTCTTTTAAAGGAAAACTAACCATGGATAGAAAGAGGGTTAATATATACCTCCCCCACCCCCTTTCCGCAACCTGGAAATGATTTATTCTTGGCCACAGTAAGTCATGACTGTTAAGGCATGGAGAAATGTCCACGTTGATGAAATAGCAGATCTTTTGAAGTGCTGAAGATCTATTTCTAGCTCTGTCTCTGCCTCTCCACGTATCACACGTGCGCACACACACACACACACACACACACACATATTCATTCTATCAGTCAACTCTGAACTCTCCAAATGATTTTTTTTACCTCATATCTCATTTATTTTTGTACATACCTTACCGCCTACCTCCCCCAGCCCTTTAGACTGTAAGCTCCCCAAAGGTAAAGACTTTGAATTATTACATCCTAGTATAATACCTTGTACATAACAAATATTAGTTAGAATGAAAAATGCAGCTAAAATGAACAAAGGCTCTACAAGTATAGGGAATTCCCAGGTGGGGAAATTCCCTCTACCAATGCAATTTGCACATCCTCTGCAATTTAGAGAGCTACCTAGAGCATGGTGAGATCAAGTGACTTGCCGTGGGCCACATAGCCAGTATGTGTGGGAAGTTAGACTTGAACTCAAGTCTTCCTGACTTTGAGGTCAGATTCGAGGTCAGGTTTCTATCCACTATGCCATGCTGCAACCATATAATAAGACTAGTAATACTTACACAGCCGCCCTACCTTGAAGGGCTATAGTAGGGGCCAAATGAGCTAACAATTTTGAAAGTACATTGTACTATAATTCAATAAAGTACTGTAAAGCACTATTATTATATATTAGAACATATATTATATATATAACATATAAAGTACTATAAAGCATTATTTAAACATAAATAAGGGACCATGTTTTAAATGAATTTATCTGTCTCATGGCCTTGCATGCTACTCTGCACATAGCAGGTTTCATAAATATTTTTGAATTAAATTGTTATGAAGGAGTAGATGAAAATATTGTATGCTTGGCATTTCAACTTATTGTGTGCTAATAATGAAAACAAAGGTGCAAAAGATGACTTGATGCAAACTACACACTACCTTTGAATACTTTTCCTGGGTGGACAAAGCCTGGAAGTTTTTTGTTTCTTATCACTTATTTTACATTCAATATTAAGGATCTAATTAGATCTACTGCAGAGAGTGTGATGTTGCGTCTCCCCTGGGAACCATATTATTTGTTGGAGTGATGCTAATTTCTAACATAGAAGCTTTTAAGTTTAAATATTCTCTGACCTGACTGCTGGTAGGAACTGAGGTCTGCTTTTTAAAACTTTCAAACACTCTGTATAGAGTCAATGTGAGCAACTAAATGGCCACCAGATCTATCTATAGTCTCTCATATGTAAAATGTTCTAATAAAAAAGCCGTATTGCACAAACATGATTTCTATCTATTTTGGGATACTGGGGAAGTATTCTCAGGAAAAGGAATGAAGAAGCAAGATGCTTGCTGTTGAAACTAAGAGGAGAAAAATAATACATTGCAGTCTTTCTGGTCTTATTATTTGATTCAAATTGAAAGAATAGTGTAAAAATGCAAAGTTGTGAGAGTCTGTACTTAACATTTGGATAGACTGCTTGTTGAAGACAGAATTATGCCCAGTAATTTCATGCCCTCAGAATATTTTCAAGTGGGTTATATGGCAATTAAGCATTCTGACTTCAGGATTTAAATTACAGTTTTGCTATTTTTTGTACCATTCATCTAAGTTCTATTTTTCTCTCAGTCCATCAAAAGAGCTCTCCATTAATAAACAGAATCAACCACCTACAATAACAGACTCTTTGTGCCATAGAACATGTAAATGAAAATGATGATCCTTATATTCTTGATAAGGTCATATCTGTCAGGATAAATTGTTGCTTTCTGCCAGTTTTCAGCTATTTCAATATATTCTCAGTTATAAGACTAGAATAGCCTTGCCTGATTATGTAATAAATTTTCCCCAAATCTAATAAATATAAATTGGTATTTTATTTTAAAGAATGCCACATAGTTTGAGGAAAGATTAATAAAAGATGAACTAGGATCAATGATATCTACCTTCAAAACATTTAGCTGACATGCAATGTTTACTCATCTCAAATAAAATTTTCTCTTAATTATTGTCTTTAAGGGAAAGAAAGACAGTTAGAAGATAAAATTGTTAGAAAATGATGAAGCTTTATGGAGAAATATTTTTGTAGTGTGTCAGTCTCAGGGCATCTCAACAAATGAAGTAGGACATAAAAACCACTTTTGTTCAATGTGAAAAGGTCTTTCTTGACCATAATACAATCTAGGTGTCATGCTCAAGAGATGCTGTGGAGATTAACTTTTTATTCAATGCTTTCATAGGAAACTTCTATTTTCAGCTTAATAATCCTGCCACAGGAAAATGACTTGGGATGAAAAGAAGAGATTTACACTGTCATTCATGCACTGTGGACTTAGGTTTAGAGTTTGAAGTGAGGGAAGAAAAGAAATGAGCTGGTTGGTGGAACATTTCAGTTGGAGAAAAAAGAGAATGCTCTACCAAGAGACACAGATTTATTCAGTGAATAAGGTTAATTAAGGTTATTTGGAAAGAAGTACAATAGTAATTCTGGTGTGTTTTGGAGGGCCTTAATTTCATTTCCCTCCCTTTCTTCAAGGTCCATTTTGAGTACCACTTCTGCTGTGAGATCTTCCTTCACTTCCCCTACATACTTCCCTAGTCTCTTTGAGAATCTCCCTTCTGATGTTTCCTGTGTTTTAGTTGACTTTTTCATTTTACTTACTTATATACTTATCTCACCACTCCTACCAGATTATAAACTCCTAGAGAGCAGGGTCAATGCCATTTTTCATCTTGCATCCCACACTAAGTGCAAGGCCATGAATATAGATGGTGTTTAATTTTAGGAATTTTAATTCCAGTTCTTTTAAGTGATGTATAGAACCCTCTCCAGAAAGCTGTAGCTTCTCTCATTTTCTTATCCTTATGTGACATCATGCCTTTTTATTTTTTTTCTTTCTTGCTCCCAGTGTTCCATGGGTGAAATATAGGATGCTCTGGGTAGATGCAGAAAAAAGTCATTGTATCATATAATCAGAAGGAACCTCAAAGGCCATAAAACATCCTCAAATTGTGGTAATCTGACCTTCAATGCATCTCTAGTGAAGGGGAAACCACTACTTCTTAAAGGAAATCATTTTTTGATAGCTCTGAATTTTGAAAAAGTTTTTCTTCACAAACCTAAGACTGTCCCAGTTCTACTCCCTGAGGCTAATCAGAACAAAGCTAATATCTCTTCTACATGAAATCCCTTCAAGTATTGGAAGACCAAAAACAGCTTCCATTGATTCTGGACTTCTTCAACTGTAAAAAGAGAGGATTGAACTAGATGGTTTTGGGGGGCCTTTCCAGATATGATATTGTACACTACCTAATGATTCCTTTTCATTATAGGAAAGAATGGTATCCCCTACCAGCTCTAATAGATGTGCACCCAGAGTTAGAAGTAACATAGCCAAAAGCAAAGTGATCAGGATGTGTCTTCTTAAGTGTTTCATAAACATTCATCAACATGTGAGCACTTCTATTCTATATAACATTAGAAAGAAGATGTCACACAAGTTCAGAAGGCTTATGACATATTCATTTAAATAAAAACAAAGTGCTTCAAGCTAGGGAAGATATGAATGAATACACTCTAAGAAGCTGGCCCATTAAAAACAACAATAACCAAAAACACCCCAAACCCTTAAAGGACAATCTTGTTCCATGTGACTACTTAACTGTCAATCTTCTACCTTGTTATATACACAGATCTGATGTCAAATCTGTGTATAACAAGGCTTTTGATTGACAGGACAGTTTGCTACATATGCATGTGATGTTATATCCATGTGTAACTAGGTACTTGACTGACTTGAAATGCTGACATCCATATTCTTTGTTTACATCTTACCATGGATGCTTATCCAGAGCATATTTAAAGACGTCTAGGTGGTATTTGGGACTTGAAATCTAAAACCCCAATTGCTTGCATCATTACTCTATTAATATATAGTTAATTTGTGATTAAAGGTTAGTTCTAGTACATCATATTGATTGAATTTCATTTCTTATACTATTGTAACAAGTCAAGTATATATATAATTACTCACATATACATATGCATGTGAAGAATGGCTATGTGGTAGAAATTTAGATACATAGGCATATAATACAATAGGATGCCATTGTAAAAGTTAAACATTTATTAAGGACCTTATTATACCTGTCACTACATTAAGCACTCATGATATAATGGTGAAATCAGGCATATCACTTGCCCTTAAGAAATCGATGAAATTCTATTATCATTGCTGTTTGTTATTAATTATAAAATATATATTTTATCTTCTTCTTTCATTTAATATTCTTTTTTTAAAAATTTGAGTTCCAAATTCTCTCTGGCCCTCCAGCCCCTCCCCTATCCATTGAAAAGGTAAGCAATATGATATGTGTCATACATGTGAAGTCGTGCAAAACATTTCTATAGTAGCCATTATAGCCAATTATATTATCTCCAAATAATGGGAGTTGAAAAGAACCAGAGGTGATGGACTAGAGGTACAGAATGAGATATATCTTTTCAGACATAGCCAATGTGTTGATGTGTTTGTCTTGATTCTACATATTTATTACAAAGGGGAAGCTTTTGTTCAGAGGGAGGTGAGTTAGTGGACAGTGATAGATATTTTTAAAAAAATCAATGAAACATTTTTTTTTAATGAAACATTTTTTAAAGTTGCATAGGAAGAAACCAAAAGAGAAACAGAAGGGAACACAAAGTTATAGAACAGTTTTGTCACTATTATGTTAAATTTAATATATATATATATGCGCACACATATATCAAATTGTGTGTAGCAGAAATTTAGTTTCTCTTACAGTCCTCTTTATTCTTCTTTGCATATTAAAATGTAAATAGATATATTGCCAAAATCTTAGCCAGCTCCCCATTCTTCTTATTCTCCATCCTTTTCTCCCTTCATTGCAGAGTGACATGATCATTACTGGCTTTGTACCTTCCCTTAGATTCTGTTTATGCAAAATATCATCTTTTCTCTTACCAGCACACGTCCATATTCTTCTGTTTTTTGTTAGTGAGTACATAGCCAAAAGTTTACACCAGGCCTCTGTGGGCTCACTTCACTGTCCCTTCAGCCTCTACACTGGGTTTTCTCTACTAGTGTATTTTCATTTCCATGTTACATACCTTAGTTTGGATCTCCTCAACTCTAGTATTTTTGTCCCTTTAAAGCTGGTGCCTCTGGGAAGAAGCATCAGGAATAAGGAGCTGATAACGTGGTGTGTAGTTCCTTTTATTAAAAGGTACAGCCCAGCATCATGCCCCAGTCTGTTCCAGTTCTTCATATGTTAGGGATCCCACTCTGTTCCTAGGTGTTCATGGATTGAAAGATGAAAGCCATCTAGTGCATATAGAGAAGGAGGATGTTTGGCATCTCTCTCTTCTCTTCAGGGGTTATTACATACTCACCTTTCTAATAGATTACTTTTACCAGAAGTCTGATGGAGCTGCTGCTCGGTGGTTGGAAAGGACTCCTTGTATGGGCCTCAGTTTCCTCTTCTGAAAATGAAAAAGTTGAACTAGAGAGCATTTAAGTTCCCTTCCATCTCAAAATCCATGAGCCTATGCTTTTTGTGATCCTATGAAATAATCAGATTTACTAATTAGGAAATTACAAAGTGGGGAGGACTATACATGGTAAACCAGAATAAGGAGTGACCCTCCCCTCTTCCTAGATTCCCTATTGAGGATATCACTGTTGTCCTAATCCCCCAGGCTCACAATGTGTTATTATTGACTCTTCACTCCCTCATTCTCCTCCCCCCATATCCAATCAGTTGCCAAGTCTTGACATTTCTGCCTTCATAACATCTTTTGTACATGACCCCTTCTTTCCTCTGACATCAATACCACCCAGTTATAGGCCCTCATCACTTTAATCCTGATCTATTTTGATAACCTTCTGACTGGTCCCCCCGCCTCAAGTCTCTCTCCATTCTAGTACAACTTCCATTCAGGGTGAAAAGGTCCCAGGTACGAAGGGAAATTTCAGGATGAAATAGCAGTAAAAGATGATTTTGAAGTTCAGAAGGTCAGGAATAAGGCCAGGAGTGGGAATTAAGGCAGGCTGGCTCATGTTCTTTAAAAATATGGAGGCTTCAAGAGGAACTTAACAATGGAAGAAAAGGGGTGGGCATTCTGGAGGGAAGTTCTAGGATGAGCAGCCTGAAAGGGTGCACACACACACAAAAGACATACTAAATCTAGACTCAAGATTGCCTAGACTGGATATATACTTTGTAGATGTCATATGCTCCCAGCCACCTGTATATCAGCATGAGAGATTAGAATAAATCTCTCCTCTCCTTGTCCACCTCCCATAAAGCAACTCAAAATAGTCCTGATAATATTCTCATCTGAAAAGGAAGAGAGAGACCAAAGGGCTTGGCTTTACCTTTTATTTATCCATGGAGTCATTAGCTCTTCTGACTCTACAGCCAATTCATCATCATCTCAAAGTGTAAATCTTTTAGCCTAAATTATGCATGGCTGGAAACCATGCCTACAATTCCCCTCTGGTCTACCAGAACAAGGAATAACTGAGCTTGAGCCATTAAATGACCCCTACAAACCAGGGCAAAGAGGCTTCAAGCATTGAGAGAAGTTACAAGAGTAAAGACATTGTTTTGAAGTCTACAAGGTCAAGAACAGAGCTGTGAAAAAAATCAAAGCTTTGAAAAAAATCAAAATAAAACATGGGGTCTGAGGGGAAAAATGTTGTTAGCATCAGGGAAAATCAGGGAAATCTTCATGGAAGAGTTTTTCTTTAAGTTAGGTAAGTGGATTTAGATTTATCAAAAGTCAAATCATGCCTTTCATACTATGTCAATCAATGAAATACAGCCCTAACTAAGTTAGCCTATAAAGCAGGCATGAATCCTGTCCTGCAGCACCAGTGTTAGGGATTCTAATGTATTTAATTGCTAAAATGCATCACAAAGCAATACATATTTGTGGTTAGCTTTGAAGGAAAGATATATATATATATCTTTTTACTTAACCTAATTTTGCCAATCTCATAAATATTGTACAAGGAACTTTGTCCTATGATTTGATGTATCTATACAAGTGAAGGTAAGAGGGTGTCAACCATATAAATTAAGATGGCTACCCGGGCCCAGAATCTGTCTGGGACAAAATAAATTGGGCTTAAAAGAAGTCAGCCTGTGGGCAATGAAGCATTTGTATAAATTAAAAGTATAACCCAGAGCGCTGACACTGTTCAGTGACCAACCATCTCTTTACCTTTATATGTATTATTTCTATGACACTGGAAATGTGTGAAGGGTAGGTGAAAATTTTATGGGCTGATAGGTAATTTTTAACCTATGTGCAAGGCTGTAGTAGGAAATTAATTAAGGGGATCTAGTCTCTCAATGTTCATAATTCCTATAAATACTTTTGTATGTGTGTGCATTTGGAACAGACAAATGAAAATTTTTATCTGTTCAAATGTGAAGATTTTCAATTCGTATGCAAAATGAGTTCAAAGACTTTCTCTCAGTTTAGATCTTTGAATCACAGGGCTGAAAGGGATGAGGGGAGGAAACCCAGTCCACTCTCTTGCCTTTAGGCAGGATCATACTTAAATCATCCCTGAAATATGAGGCTGCAACTTTTGCTTCCTATTTAATTTTGCTTCCTTAGATGTACTGCCTTCTTTTTATCCCTACTTAATTTCATTCTGCAATTTATTATAACTTTTCCAAGGAACCTAGGCCATTTTGGTTATGAATTTTATCTTCCCCCATGCTGGTGACTTCTTCACAGCCCCAAACCCAGCTTTGGATTATTGTTTTCTACAAACTAAATAAGAATATTTTCTATTTTGTTGCTAAGGTTACTGAAAAAAAATCTTTCAAGCAACACTGCATCTAGAACTGATCCAAGCATGTTTTGTAATTCTCCCCTTCTCCCTATCTGAGAACATAGTAGTGAAATGATTATCATTTTCCAAGTACAAACAGGGTTGGATGACTCCCACAATTTGAGATGATATTGAGATCATATTCTACTAAGCAGAGTTTCAAGGGACAGAAGACCATGGTCATTCCCCTTCTTATTCCTCTGCTCTCTCTTGTAAAAGGACTAAAAGTGTTATTTATCCCATAGGCTATCAGGTCAATTAACCTTTATGGGGAGGCTATTGTGTAAATCCTTCCCTTGGAAAACCACCTAACACATTGACTAAGGTTAGGTTATATGTGGCAAAAGTGCAACTGAACAGTGTTAGTTGTCACTGCCTAGTATTAATACCTCTTTTCTCTCAGTCCTTTTTCTGTTTCTCCTTTGCTCCTTTACTGCCTTTATCTTCCTTTCACTTTCTTTATCTCTTTCTTTTTACTCCTTTGCAAATTCCATTGGGTCTTAGTGGCACCATAGGCACTGGTATTTTCCAGATGTGACTCTCAGAACTAAAGAGGTGTTTGATTTATGACCATGACCCGTATTTCCTAACTTGTTGATGAGTGTGATATTTGCAATCACTGGCCAAGTTTCCACCACTGAAGAGGAGGGTGACCCTGGGCTCTTTCTGTCTCTGTCTCTCTATGTCTTTCTGTCTAACTCTCATTTTTTTTTTTAAGGCTGGATCTTCAAGCTTCACTCAGGCTGGACACACAGGAGCCCAGTTCCACTCTAATTGGCATGGGAGATTTTGCCTGCTCTGTTTTTAACCTGGGCCATTTTTTCCTTCCATAGGGAAACCTGGTGATCCCCTATTCCTAGAAGCTCATTATATTAATAACAGAGAGGACACTTGATTGGCTTATGTAGTATTAACGTAATCAAAGATCTTCCCCACACATTCATTAGGCCTCAGGTGGGGGTAGGTGGGAAAGCTTGATTATATCTTTGTTTGTAAGTAGGCCTTAAAGACTCTATTTGCCAGGTACTAAGCCAATTTGGACATGAAGCCCTCAGAGACCTAAGGGGAGTTGCTAAGACCAGAGCCAATGGTATGTGTGCTGAGTTCTAGTCAATCATGAATTCAGCTAATCAGAGACCTGAGTTCTAGCCAATCAGACACTGGCTAGGACTATATATAAGGAGAGCCCAGAGTGTGAAAGAACCAGAACTGAAGAGTGAAAGAACTGAAGAGAAGCAGAACTGAAGGGAAGCAGAACTGAGAAGCAGACATCAAGAAGACATTAAGGCAGCAGACATCATGAGAGCCAGCGTCAACAGAACTGCTGAAGAGAATGCTGAGCAGAGAGTTAGGATTCATGAGTGATTATTTACAGGAAAGCCCTAGCAGTGGGGAAGGTTACAGGATGACTTGATTCCTCGATATAATACTGTATTATAATTTCCTTGTTGCTACATTGAAGTGGGCTTACTGGTTTTGGAATATAATTACTGCTATGTAGGATTGCAGTAGCTGGTCTTGGGATTGGATCCTCTGGTACCTAAATAAATGTTATACTTCCTCTGCCTTCTACCTAGAAAGATTTTCATACTTTGCGATTCTGAATCATACAAGCATGTTGATGGCCAACCTTGAAATCATGAATCTTGCCTTACTGATACAGCTTAGCCCATTAAAACTCAAAAATCACAAGTTCAAATGATCTATCAGCCTTAACTTTCACTCCAGTTCCAGCTTAAATGCCCTCTACCTTCCTGTCAATAGATTCTGCTTTCAATTTCCTTGTCAAAGTGTATAGGTTAGTTGGGACATTACTTGGGTTCCTCAAAAAAAATGTTAGGTGAGTGTTTTCCTCTGGACATGTAAGAACGCTTTGGTTATATAATTTAAAAAAAAGATCATGTGCTTGTATATTAAAATGATATAATCTGAACACAGTTCTTCCCAGAAACAAATCCAAAACAGTAGTTCATATTAGATAATGTAAAATTTTCTATGTTTATGATGCTTAGTAACTAAGAGAACAATGTTTGCCAGAGACATATAGCCAGAAGGTTATCTGAAAAATAGTGACCCTGCTCATAACAAGTGTCTTTATAAGATGAGTGAGAAGAAATAAATCATAAATAATGTAGCTAAGAACCAGTCATTCAATCTTTTCTTTCATAAAGATCAATGTCATAATAGATTAGCTTTCTTCTTCTATTTTATATATACTGTACGTTCAGTGTATATATTATTCTTTCCTCTATTTTTAGGGGCTAAAATTATGTTAGATGATAGAGAATATTAAAAGTGTTTTGGAATGTGTAGGAATATAAAGTTTAGACTGCAATGAAATCTTTAATAACTTGTGAATTATGTCATTGGTCAAACAACAATAGATGACAAACTCAGCTGTGAATAGCATAAAAGCATCCTTTCTCCCTTAAAATATTGGATTCTTTCTAATTTTTTGTAGCATTGGGCTGAATGCTTTTCTTTCTTCAAATCACAAATGTAGTGTGAGGGATAATCTGGCTAAGGCAAAGATCTGAACATTAATGTGATTCCTGGGTTGAGACCCTTGTGGTTTTTCCCATTTGGACAGCTTTATGTTGGGATAGTGTCATTCAATGCATCCCTGTAGTATACCTGTATTCCAAAATATTGTACCAGAAAAGACAGGGTTAACCTATTCTACTTCAAATTGAGCAATTGATCAAAATTTATTAAGAGCCTAGAATGTTCCAGGCACTGTGCAGAAGACAGTAGTGACACATCTGAATAGTTAAAATAATTATTCTTAGACATAGGATGGGAGGAAGCTAACAGCCTAGTAATAGTCTGCTGCATTCATGTATCACAACTCGTTTAGCCATTCCCTGATCAGTTTGCCATCTATTTTCTTTTCAGTTCTTTGAATGTCAAAGAGCACTGCTATAAATATTTGCTATTATAAATAATTTCAAGTTTTCCTTTTTGTCACTGACTTCTTTGGAGCATATACCTAGGAGCAGGTTTTCTAGATAATTTTCTTTGTATAATTTTAGAATAGTGGGACCAGGACTCAGTTCCACAAATGACACGTTAGTATGGCCATCTGCCTACATTTCTCCAATATGACTTCCAGTATTTTGCCACTTTAATAAATTTTCTGCATATGAATTGGAAACTTGGATTTTTTTGATTTGCATTTCTTTTATTATAGGTATTAGTAATCTATAACATTCTTTCATATGATGTTGGTAGTTGGCAATTTTTCCTTTAAGAACTATTTACCCATATCCTTTAAGGAAGAGCAAGATCAAAGAAGGGATAAAACTAATAATTGCATTGGATGAGATGATGATAACTGACAACAGAGAGAAAAAGCTATTCAATATGAATTTTGCTTCTATTTTCTCTGCCAACAAGAATGATCTTTGCATTAGAAACAACAGAAGAAAAATGACCAAGAAGGTGTTGATACCCAAGATTTGAAAGAGCAGATCTATTTTCTTTTATGGATTCAAGGAATCTGGAGCAGATAAATTATATGGACTGATATGGATTACTCAGCCTCTTTCAGTAATATTTGAAAGGTCATGGAAAACAGGAGAGGTCCTATAGGATGGTAGAAGGGTAAATGTCATTCCATTTGTTAAAAAAGGGTAATAAAACTAGAATTTGTAAACTACAAACCATTGACCTTGATATTGATTGATGAGAAAATTTTAGAAGAGTTCATCAAAGAGATAGTTGGTAAAAATCTAGGAAAGGAAGTAATGAGTCAGTACGGCAACATCGTACACCATAATGTTCTCGTGAAAAAGCTGAAATGATGCAGACAAGATGATGATACAATTAGAGGGATTCAGAGATGATTGAATGGCCAAACTAAATAAGAGAACTTTCAGTGGTTCAGTAGCACCTTGCTTGGAACCCTCCAGTGGAGTGTCCTTAGGAACTGTGCTAGACCTTTTGTTGTTTAACATTAAAAAAAATAACTTGAATAAAAGTATAGGTAGCATAGTCATTAAATTTGCAAATGATGCAAAATTGAGAGAAATATCCAATACTATGGACAGCAGAGATAGCATAGAAAAATCTTGAAAGGCTAGAGCATTAAGCCAAATCTAACAAATTGAAATTTAATTAGGATAAATATTATTGTGTTATTGTGTTTGTTCTTCATTCTAGAAGAGGATCATGGCATCAGGGAAATGATGACATGACTGCACTTGACTTTGATTTGAGTGAGGGAGGGCTCTGCAAGGTCACCAGTCTCACTTTCTCCTCCAGAGCCATATGGGTCCAGTGGCCTGATATTCACCAGGATGACTGGAGATGGCCCAGGATGCATTAGGAGACCCTGGCCCTTTTAGGCTAAGTTCTTTTCAGGTTCTCACTTTGAGTGAGGGACAGCCCATTCAGTGAATAGACCTCTTTAAAAGGTTAATCAAGGGATGGCCCCTTTAATCAAAAACTAAAAGAAAAAATATCAAAGTGGGAGCAGAAGACCCTCAGGGTTTCTTCCCAAAAGAGAAACAGTTATTATTCCATATTTACATTCACTCTGTGCTAGGAGGGCAGGGACCTGTTGTCCAATCTATGAGGTCCAGAGTGAGTTAGGTTTAAGGGTTGGTTTTTGAGAAAGAAATCTAACCAGTAAACCCATAGTTAAGAAGGCAACCTTCAGCCATCGAAATGTACCTTCCTTTGGCCAAAGCACCCACAGGTAAGGAGAGGGGAGGAGAGGAGAGGGGAGGGGAGGGAAGGAGAAGGAAGGGAGGGAAGAGAGAGTAAGGGAGAAAGGGAGGAATGAGGAGGGGAGGGGAAGGGGGAGGAGAAGCTACTCACAGGTTGTGCTTGTCCTTCCTTCTTGAAGAGGACCATGCCATCAGGGAAATGGTGACACGACTTGCAGTTGGTTTGATTTGAGTGAGGGAGGACCATGTAAGGTCACCAGCCTCACTTTCTCCTCCAGAGGCATCTAGGTCCAATGGCCTGATATTCACCAGGATGACTGGAGATGGCCCAGGATGCATTAGGAGACCCTGGCCCTTCCAGGCTAAGGTCTTTTCAGGTTCTCACTTTGAGTGAAGGAATGGGCATTCAATGAATAGGCCTCTTTTTTCAGGATAAATATAGCCATTAGTGGAATAGTGAAGGTATTAGACTTGGGCTTAGGCAGATCCAAGTTCAAATCCTGTCTTAGCCATTTTCTAGTTGTGTAACCTTGTAGAAATCACTTTACCCACCCTGGCCTAATCCCTAAAATGAATATAATAAAAGTACTTACCTCATTGGGATGTTATAAAGGCATAATAATATAAAATATGAAAAGAACTTTGAAATCCTTAAGTCACAATATAAATATTAGCTATTACTGTTATTATTAATAAGTTCACAAGTAAAGGATGGGGAAGTCATTGTCTGAAAAATGTCTACCAATTTTTGGACTACAAGCTCAACACAATTCAGTAGTGTGATGTGGATGCCAAAAAAGCTAATGAAATCTTGAGATTTATTAAGAGAGGTACAAGAGTAAGAAAGTGATAGTTTCTCTCGACTCTGCTCTTAGCAAATCCCAGCTTACCAGAAATTGTGTTGTTTGGGGCACCACAATTTCAGGAGG
Organism: Trichosurus vulpecula; assembly: GCF_011100635.1. NCBI lineage: Eukaryota > Metazoa > Chordata > Mammalia > Diprotodontia > Phalangeridae > Trichosurus > Trichosurus vulpecula. Next base: position 26,756,629 of record NC_050581.1, read on the forward strand.
ACATTGATAAGTTGTACAGTGTTCAGAGAAGGGCAACCAGAATGGTGAAAGACAGGGGTATGCTGGAACAAGCTCCTTCCTAGTGGCTTTTGAAAGCTGATTGTTAAATGTTAAGTGAGCATTTATATCTCAGAAATGGGCAAGCTCTAAAAATCAAGGCTTGATTTATTGTTTTGTTGATTGTGTAGATTTAAAGTGAAGGAGAATATATTGATAATCAAATTAATAGATTAAACTTAAAAGTGAGTCCTGCATACATTTTTCCTGGACTGGAGAGAGCCTTGAGTCCATGTTATAAGAGGATACCTTGAAGGATCTGGGAATTTTTAGCTTGATAAAATGATTTGGAGGTGGAAAGTGGAGAACGGAAACAAGATAGCTATCTTTAAGTATCTGATTGACTGTCATGTGGAAGAGGAATTACACTTGTTCTCTTTGGCTCTAGAGGTCAAAAATAAGGGCAGAAATTGCAAAGATTCAGATTTAGACTTGCTGTGCAAAAAATTCTAACAATTATAACTGTCTAAAAATAGAATGGGTAGCCTTGAATAAGTTCCTCCTTACTGGAGGTCTTCAAGAAAAGACTGGATGACCACTTGTCAGATATAGTGAGGATTATTTTTGGGTATGGGTTGGAATAGATGATTTCCAGCTCTGAAATTTTAAGTAATTTTGTGATAATTTTACTGGCTTCCAGTTGTCTCAAATTGCATACTTGTGAAATATCACTAGGTCTGACAGAGAAAACAAATACTTATAAAACCTCCTCCTCCCCCTCCCACCTTTCTGGGGATGTTTATCTTTAATTTTTCTATATTAAACATGCTTCACTCAAATATATATCAAATTTCCTGTTAGTAGACCATAAGCTTAGGTGTCTTTGGAAAGAAATTATAAGAAATTGTAGGCTATTCCAAATTTTAATGATCGGTAAAGATAATTTTTTAAAATGGGAGCTTCATTGGTCAACAATTCTGCCTTTGGTTTGGTAGGTAGCTTGCATACATCTGTTTATAATGTTGGGATATGGAGAAGAAGTTACTTTAGAATTTTCAGGTCAGATGAAAAACAATTTCAAGGGTGGTAGAATTCATCATGATTCTTGTTAAACATCATTTAAAAACTCATGTATCCCCCTTGTAGCTAAGATGATTGTCATACAATGCCTGACTTTCTTCTTCTCAATTCCACTACAATGTAATCTGTTTGGAGTCTTACTTTTTACTTTTAAATATATATATAAATATATTTATATATGTAATATATATAAATCTATAAAATGTATATAAAATACACACACATATATAAAATGCTTTTATTCTTCTTCTTTGTCCAATGAGACAATATAGGCATTTGAGTGAGATAAGAAATATTGTCCCAGTAAAATTCAGTGTTTGTTTTCTATATTTCTGTAAATTGTAGGCTATGAGTCTGTCTTCAAGGAATATGATTATAGATACTTTAAAGGTTCAGGAAAAAAGAAATACTGATCAGGTCTGTTGTGATAAAACTGGGACTATGGGAATCTCTTAATATTCTAGTACCTGCAGGGTTTTCAATGAGAAATATATAAAACATAATCTTTGCTATATACTAACTAGATGTCTAGAGGAAAGCAACCAGGAAGGTAAAAAATTAATAATGGATAATAATAACTATCATTTACATGGAACTTTAAGGTATATAAATATTATCCCATTTGATCAACCCTGGGTGCTAATATTATTCCAGATATGGAAACTGAAATAGACAGAGCTAAGTTGCACACCTAGAGTCACATAGGTAGTGAGTGTCTGAGGCTGGATTTGAACACAGGTGTTCCTGATTCCAGGTCTAGTGTTCTATCCATTATACTATCTAGTTGCCTCCTAGAGTGTAATAGAAACAATAAGGGATGTTTAATATGAGAAGAGAAGATTTAGGGAGGCTCTGATATTTCAAAGGTTAGGACTAGATGGTCACCAAAGCCCCTTCCCATTTAAATTCTGTTACATTTTAAATCATGGGCAGCTAGGTGGCACAGTGGCACAGATAGAGTGCCCAGTCTGGAGTCAGGAAGACCTGAGTTCAAATTTGGCCTCAGACATTTACTAGCCGTGTGACCTTGGGCAAGTCAATTAATCCTGTTTGGCTCAGTTTCCTCATCCATAAAATGAGCTGAGGAAGGAAATGGCAAATCACTCCAGTATCTTTGTCAAGAAAACCCCAAACAGGGTCATGAAGAGTCAGGTACAACCAAATGCATGAACAACAATTCTTTAAATTTGCAAATTGCATACTTATAAGAAAACTTAAGCTTAAGTGCATTTAAAATACAGATACAGATAGTAGGATGCACATATTTCATTACTGAAAGGGGAGTTTCGACTTTCTCTGTGAAAGAGAAATTACTTCTTAAATTGTTTTCCCTCAGCATAGTTACAGTGGAGAGATGAAGAAAGAATGGACTGTTTCCTGCTGTCAGCAGTAGAGTCTGTGTTACAGGGACCTTGGATGCTTGGACTTCGGTTCATGATTGGTTGCTGGTGTCCTGACTTCCTGTTTTGCAGTTAGACAAATATAGAGAAAAAAGATTGAATGTGGAGTCAGAAAACCTTAATTTGAATCTCAGTTCTGCTACTTAGTACTTGTGTGCCTTTGAGGGAGTAACAAACTCCTTGTGGGTAAGTTTTCCTATCTGTTGAATGAAGGGGTTAGACTCAATGAATGGCCTCTAAGATCCCTTCCAGCCCTAAATCTATTAATCCTGTGCTCTGTACTTTGAATGGGTTAGAATATATACTGTCTCTGGTCCCTTTCAGATCTAAATTTATAACCCAAAGAAACTTTTACTTTTGGTTAATTAGGCATGTCATTAGAATCTGAGATTCTGGGGGAGGAAAGAGAGGAAAAGACATTCAGGGTAGGGGGAACAGCATGAGAGCATGAAAGTATAACCAAAGAGACATGACTGTCTTCAAGGTATGCTGAATTATTCAATTTGACTTGAATAGAAGATGAACACGGAAAAATAATGGCAAATAAGGTGAGAAAAGTAGGTTGGATCAGAATATGAAAGATATTGAATAACAGGTTAAGAAATCTGGACTCAATTTGATAGGCAAAGGTAAGTCATTAAAATTTTTCTTAATAGGAGAGTGATATGATGAGAATGGTGATTTAGGACAATTAACTAAAAACAGCAACAGAAAATGATCAAATGAAAGCTTCATTCTAGATCTTTCGATGAACTATCTAGGCATCTTTATTCTCCCTGAAGTTTCAATTTAATAAAGTAGTTAAAAGCATTCCAAGGTCTTTTTAGCCTCTGGGTATGTTGGCTCCATGTATTATTTTAAAGAAAACCACATTGTCAAGTTCTTAAAGCACCCAAAGTTGGCCTATATTAACAATTTTTGTGTGTGTGTATATATTTCTCCCCTGCTGAACTTACCAACCCAATCCACTGACACAAATCCTTATTTTGCAAGTATTGATGTTCCCACTGACTTTATTTAGAAAACATAATTTTATTGAGACTATGTGGGTGTTTTTCTTCCATGGATATAAAAGAGATGAATTCCTTTAGAAGCACTGAAGGAAAGACTTCCTTTGTACACAAAGTTAAATTTTCTTCCTATTCATGCACAGAGGCTATGGAACTAGGCTTGAAAATCATACCCTCAGGATTTTCCAGGATGTGATTATTTTTTTCTGAGAGTATATTACTCCCCTTTCTGTGTGCCTTGGTTTAGGAGCCATTTGCCATTCTTTGGACTTTGGTAGAGAGAAAATGTTACTTCAAGTCTATAAAACTATGGACTTTCCATCAAATAATGATCTTTTTTCATATTCTAGCACTGAGTCAGTTAGGTGTTATAATGGATAGACTTCTAGAATTGGAGTCAGGAAGACCTGAGTTCAAATTGTACCTCAGACGCTTATTTGCTATCTGACCCTGGCCAAGTCACTTAATCTATTCCAGGTTTAGTTTCCTTAATTATAAAGTGGGGATAATAATAGCACGTATCTCCCAAGATTGCTATGAGAGTTCAATTAGCTAACATATACACTTTGTAAGTCTTAAAATGCTGTAAAAATAGTAGTTGTTATATGATATTTTGGCAACAGACTAGTGAGGGAAGAAGCTAAAACTCAGAGTGACAGAGTTGAAATCATCTGAGTTAAAGGTGTGAGTATTTTGACAAAGCTATGACCATGACCTAATAAGGTTCAACAGACCACGCATGATAAATGTTTAAATTTAAAATACAAATTTTACTTCTGGTTGTTGTTTATGATTCTTATAAACAAGTATGAAAATAAATTATAAACTAACTTTACCTAGAAACTATGTGATGTAGTCCATTAAAAAAATTAATGGGGTTCTTAGTTTCATTGACAGGAAAAGAAAAATCTCACAACTAAGAGAAGTCCAGTCCATCTGATACCTGCTAGACAAAGAGAGCAGGAAATCAGTTTGGATAAAGTAAGAATTCACCTTCTTAAGACAGGAAATACAATTATGATCTTTCATATTTCATTGATGTGGAGAGGAAAGGATGGAAGAAGAGCCCAACCTCAGAGTTGGAATTTTTTCTCATCTTGGGTGAGTGAGATCTTTCTTTCATTTCCCCTAGCCACATTAGCCCATGGATGTTGTGGAGCATTTTTCCCAATAAGAGATAATTTGCCAGGACAGGAATAGGTCCAGTTGGTCTGGGCAGAGATCAGAAGAGTATTGTGAAGTAAGAACACCTAATACATGGTGGTAAGGAATTTGTAACTGGCTGTAGGGTGGAACAAGATGTGGGAACCTACCTGAGCAACTTGCCCAAAAGAGACATTGCTCCTAGGGAAAAATCATGAGTACACCATGAGAAGGGAAAGGAAATTTTGTCATACAACAATGGAAGAATGAATTTACTGGGCCATGCATGTTCCTGTTTTATGGGGTGAATGTTTTACAAGTACTACTCTTATGATGCCATCTCAGAAAATTCATTTGCTGTGATTTTACTGTATCCTCTTACTATTTAAGATAAATGCAGTTCTGGGAGCCAGGATGGTGGAGTAAATAGTAATATTCACCTCTAAACAACCATAAAATAGTGACCCTGGAACAGTGGAGATAGGGGAAGATAGGGAGGAGCTGTCTTTTAGCTCAAGAGACTTGGAGGATTGGCAAGAAAGGTCCATCTCACTCAGGTAAAAAAAGGGAGTATATTTCAGTACAGGAAGAATTCCAGCAAACCAGGAACAAGCCCCACCTTAGCAAACCAGGAGGAGATCCTGAGCCTCCAACACCAGGATCCCCCATGTGTCTTAACATAGCCAGGGGAACCAGAAGACTTCAGCTCTAAGCACCACCATATGCTTCAGTGTAGCCCTGGGGAAATGGAGAAATGCTCCCCCCGGGCCTCAGCACATGCCAGACAACACCACTAGGACCCCAGCTCAGCACCAGGTAAGCTACCAGACCCCTGTGGACTCCAGCACCACCAGCCACCCTCATCCCACCAGGATAGCACCAGACAAGAGGGTCCCCCAGGGGCCTTACAGCAACATCAGAGCAACAGCAGGTAAACAGCCAGGTTCTATAAGAAACCTGAGACAGTGCCTCTTCCACCCCTGGGAGGAGAACTCTAATTTAAAAGAAAAGAAAAATACGAAAAAAGGTGAACAACAACAACAACAAAAAGAGAGTCTGACCATAGAAAGTTATTTTGGTGACAGGGAAGACCAAGAAATAAACTCAGAAGAGGACAACATGTCAAAATACCTATGGGCAAAACCCCAAAGAAATATGGGAAGTGGTCTCAAGCCCAGAACAAACTCATAGAAGAGCTCAGAAAGGAGCTTACCAATCATATAAGAGAGGTAGAAATAAAAAATGGGACAAGAAATGAGAAAGACAAAAGAGAATTATGAAAAAAGACTCAACTCAGAAAAGAAAAATCTGCATAAAAAGTAGAACTGGCCAAATGGAAAAGGACATACAAAAATCAATTGAAGAAAACAACTCCTTAAAGAATACAATTGGCCAAAGGAAAAAGAAAGGACAAAAGTTAATTGAGGGAAACAATACCTTAAAAGTTTGAATTGGGCAAGTGGAACCTAATGACTCTATGAGACAACAAGAATCGAACAAAATCAAAAGAATGAAAAAAATGGAAGAAAATGTAAAATACCTCATAGGAAAAACAACTGACGTGGAAAATAAAACCAGGAGAGACAATATCAGAATCATTGGACTACCTGAAAGTCACAATCAAAAGAAGGACCTGGAAAGGATCTTTCAAGAAACTGTCAAGGAAAACTTTCCAGATGCCCAGGAATCAGATGGTGAAATAGGCATTGAAAGAATCCATCAATCATTTCAGGAAAGGGATCTGAAAAGAAAGTCTCCAAAGAACATTATAGTCAAATTTCAGAACTATCAGGTCAAGGAAAAAAATACTTCAAGTAGCCAGAAAGAAACAATTGAAATACTGGAGAGTCAAAATCGGGCTTACGCAGGATTTGGCAGCTGCAACATTAAAGGACTGGAGGTCATGGAACATGATATTGTGGGGGGCAAAGGAGCTAAGACTACAAACAAGAATCACTTACCTGGCAAAATTAAGTGTAATAAGTTGAAATAAATTTTATGAAATTTTAAAAATAAATAATAAAATAAAAATTTAAGCATCATGGGAAAAATGGTCATTCAATGAAATAGAAGGATTTCAAGCCTTGATAAGAAGACCAGAACTAAACCAAAAATTTAACCTCCAATATCATGACCCAAGAGAAGCATAAACAGGTAAAAAGTGAAAAGAAAACATAAGGGATTCAATAGACCTAAACTGCTTACATACCTACACAGGATACTTGTAACTCTTAAAAATTGCATCACTAGTAGTACAAATAGAAGAAATATACATAGACAAAGGGTATGGGTAATAAGGTAAGTTTGAAGGAATGATATACACAAAAAATTAAGGAATAAGAAAGTGGAGTACACTGGATGCAGAAAGAAGGGAGAGGCAGAATGGGGTAAATTATCTCACATGAAGAGGCAAGAAAGACCTATTATAGTGGAGGGGAAGATGGGAGGGGAGTGATAAGAGGGTGGGCAATGGGCATTGCTTGAACCTTACTTCCATCAGCATTGCCTCAAAGAGGGAATAATATGACCAATCCCCTGAATATGGAAATCTATCTTAGTAGGGAAGTAGGAGGGGAGGAGATTAAGTAAAGAGGGGTAGATGGGGACTGACAGAAAGGAGAGCAAATCAAGGGATGGGGACTGACAGAAAGGAGAGCAAATCAAGGGAGGTGGAAGGCAAAGAAGCTAGGATTACAACCAAGAATCACTTGCCCACCAAAATGAAGCATAATACATCGAAGGATAAAATGGTCATTCAACAAAATAGAGGAATTTCAAACTTCCATAAGAAGAAGACCAGAACTAAACCAAAAATTTGACCTCTAATATCAAGACCCAAGACAAGAATAAACAGGTAAAAAGGGAAAAGAAAACATAAGGAATTCAATAGAGCTAAACTATTTACATCTTTACATGGGAAGATGATACTTGTAATTCAAAAATACATACATACACATATATACATATATACATACACACATATATACATATACATACATACAAACACACACACACACACACACACACACACACACACACACACATATATATATATATATATATATGAAACACTAATGGTACAGAAAGAAAGTATATGCATAGATAAGGGGTATGGACATAAGGTGAATTAGAAGGGATGTTATAAAAAATAAGGGATGAGTGCAGAAGGAAGAGACAGGCAGAATGGGATATATTATTTCACATGAAGTGGCACTAACCTATTACAATGGCTTGGAAGATGAGAGGGTGGGTGGCAAGCGTCACTTGAACTTTACTCTTGTCAATATTGGCTCAAAGAGGAGGGGTAGAGATCAAGTAAAAGGTGTATGGGGACTGACAGAAGGGGAACCAGATCAGGGAGGTGGTACACAGAAGCAAAATGCTGGTGAAGTGGGAAAGGGTGAAAGGAGAGAGAGGACAAAGAGAAGGAAGAATTAGTTGGAGGGAAATACACAGGTAGTAATCATGACTATGAATGTGAATGGGATGAAGTCTTTCACAAAACAGAAGTAGATCCCAGAGTAGATAAAAAAAACCAACAGAATCCTACAATATGTTGCTTACAAGAAACACACTGGAAGGAGAGACACACACACACAGAGTAAAGGAAAGGGGCTGGACCATAATCTAGTATACTTCAGCTGAAGTTAAAAAAAGAAAACAGGAGTAGCAATCCTGATCTCAGACAAAGTAAAAGCAAAAGTAGAACTAATTAAAAGAGATAAGGAAGGAAAGTACATCTTGCTAAATGGCACCATAGACAATGAAGCAATATCAATGCTAAATATATATACACCAACTGGCATAGCATCCAGATTCTTAAAGGATATGTTAAGTGAGTTATAGGAAGAACTAGACAGCAAAACTATGCTAGTGAGGGACCTCAGCTGTCTTGCCTCAGAACTGGATAAATCCAAGAAAGAAACTATGGAGGTAAATAGAATATTAAGAAAGTTAAATATGACAGACCTTTGGCATGATTTAGACATAAAAGATGACACTATAAGCAAATTCTTGTCAGACCTATAGTGAAGGGAAGAATTAATGACCAAACAAGAGATAGAGACTATTACAAAATGTAAAAGTTCATTTTTATTACATGAAAATAAAAAAGTTATTGTACAAACAAAACCAATGCAACCAAGATTTTTAAGAAAGCAGAAAATGGCAAGCAATCTTTACAGCAAATGTTTCTGATAAAGGCATCATACTTCAAATATATAGAGAACTTAGTTTATAAGAATGCAAGTCATTCCCCAATTGATAAACGGTCGAAGAAATGAATAGGCAGTTTTCAGATGAAGAAATCAAAGCTATCTATAGGCATATGAAGAAATGCTCTAAATCACTTTTTATTAGAGAAATGCAAGTTAAAACAACTCTGAGGTACTACCTCACACCTGTCAGATTTGCTGAAATGACAGAATAGGAAAACAATAAGCGCTGGAGAAGATGTGAGAAAATTGGGACACTGATGCACTGTTGGTGGAGTTGTGAAGTGATCAACCATTCTGGAGAGAAATTTGGAACTATGACCAAAAAATCAACCATACTGTGCATACCCTTTGATCCAGCAATACCACTACTAGGTCTGTACGGCAAGGATATCATAAAAAAGAGAAAAGGACTTACATGTGCAAAAATATTTATAGAAATTGTGGTAGCAAAATGTTGAAAAGAATAGCAAAATGTTGAAAAGCTGTGGGATATAAATGTAATGGGATACTGTGGTGCAATAAGAAATGATGACCAAGCACATTTCAGTAAACCTGGAGAGACTTGTATGAACTGATGCAAAGTGAAATGAGCAGAACCAGGAAAATATTATACACAGTATCAGCAACACTTGGTGATGCTCAACTGTGAAAGACTCAGCTCTTCTCAGCAACACAATGATCCAAGACAACTACAAAGAACTCATGAAGAAAATACTATCCATATCCAGATAAAGAATTGATCGACTCTGAATGCAGACTGAAACATATTTTTTTCACCTTATTCTTTCTTGTGGGTTTTTTTCCCTTTTGATCTGTTTCTTTTTCACAACTGCGACTGATATGGAAATATTTTTACATGATAGCACATGTATATCAAACTGCCTACCATTTTCAGAATAGGGGAAAGGAATGAAGGAGGGAGAAAATTTTGGAATGCGAAATCTTGTAAAAATGAATGCTAAAAATTTTCTTGACGTGTAACTGGGAAAAATGTTTATTTAAAAAAATACACTAATGGTAACTCATGAGTTATAGTTTTAGGAGTACAGAGTTACAGAACACCATGAACCTGTGGTCATCATTACTTAGGGAATTCAGTTTGAAAGAGTAAGTTGTGGGAAGCGGTATCTCAGAAGACTCAGAAGAGAAAGAAAATTGTCTTTAATTTCTTTTAGCCTCTACATTTTATGTGTCTTAATGTGCATCAACTCTCTTTACCTTAAGCTGATCAATTGGGCCCTGCTTATCGATTATAGTTATACAACATTCATGTTTTTATTGTTGTTGGTCTTTTAATTTCTATTGTATTCATTGTGTATATTGTTTTCCTGATTGTGCTTCTTTCATTCTGTATTAATTTCACTTATCTTTCAAATATATGAATTCTTTGTACTAATGTTTTCTTAAGTTATAGTAACAATCTATTATCTTCATGTTCCATAATTTTTTAACCCTTTCCTAGTTAATGGACTTCTACTTTGTTTTTAGTTCTTCACTAGCACAAAAATGCAGGTATTAATATTTTGAAAACTCTCTGTGTTAGACCTCCTAGGGGTGTATGACTAGAAGTAGGATCTTGGGGATCAAATCTCTACTTATATTATTGGTTTGTTCTATCATAAATCATAGAAATTTAGAGTTGGAAGGACTATTAAAGATCATCTACTTCCATTTTTCTCGTTTAACAAGTGATGATTCTGAGGCCCAATGAGGCACAATAACTTGCCAAGTGTCACAAAGTGATTAGTAGGGCTCAAACTAGTGAGCTTCAAGTGCATTATGTTTTTCTCCCAGAAGATGAAAAGATATATCAGGAATTCTTTAATCTTCTGTAAGGTAGGAAGTTTCTTTTTTTTAACTCATTTTATAACTTTCATCTTTTTCTGAATAGGCAAGAAGATAAACACCAAAAAAATGAAGACAAAACTGACAACTTAAATGAATTGTGATTTGATTCTGCTCTAATTATGATGCCCTCATAAGCCAAACCATGTTCATCAAATAGAATAAGGTACAAAGTTTCCAGTTTGAAGAGGGGTTATAATTTCCTTTTGTTAACTCTCCTTCTAAAGTGATTAGTTGAAATTTCAAATTATACTCAAGAAGTTAATGACCGGTGTATGCCCTTTGACACATCTGTAATCCAGCTAAGTCTATACCCATAAGAGATTCAAAAAAGAGGAAAATGTTCTATAAGTCCAAAAATATTTTTGGTAGTTCTTTTTGTGATGACTTAAAACAAGAAAATGAAGAGATGTCATCAGTTCAGAAATCGCTAAACAAATTGTGGTATATGAATGTGATGGGATAGTAGTGTGCTTGAAGAAATGGGAAAATAGATAATTTCAAAGAGATGTGGAGAGACTTGTGGATGATGTGGAGTGAAGTCAGCAGAACTCAAAGAAGAATTTATAACATTAATATTACTAAAATCATCAATTTTGAAGGCCTAAATAGAATGAATAGATAAAGAATGAAATCAGCAGAATCAGAATAGCAGTTTGTACAATAACTACAATACCACAGAGTCAAACAACTTCAAAATATGTAAGAATTATGACTAATGAGATGATCACTCATGATTCCAGAGCATGCTATCTACCTCTTGACAAAGGAGTGATGGATTCCAGGGACAGAATGAGACATATTTTTGGGCATGGCCAATGAGGGAATTTTTTTTTGATTATACATATATGTTATAAGGAACTTTCTTTTTTTTCTCAGTGGGGATGCAGTGAGAAAAATAGATTTCTGTTCATTAAAAAAATTAAAAAGCTTTCTTTAAAAAAATAAAGTGGTTGTTTGCACAAGTCCACATCTATTTTTTATTTTTAGTTTACAACACTCAGTTCCACATGTTTTTGAGTTCCAAATTTCCTCCTGCTCCCTCTCTTCTACCTCTCCCCCCAAGACAGCATGTAATCCAATATACATTCTACATATACCTTCACATTAAATGTATTTACACAATAGTTGAGTTGTAAAGAAGAATTATAAACAATGGAATAAGTCATGAGAAAGGAGAAACAAAAGCAAAAAAGAAGGAAAAAAAGGAGAGCAAATAGTTTGCCTCCATCTGCACTCAGACTCCACAATTCTGTCTCTGGGTGTGGATAGTTTTTTTCTATCATGAGTCTTTTGGAGCTGTCTTTGAACCTTGTATTGCTGAGAAGAGCCAAGTCTATCAAAGTTAGTCATTACAGATACCATTTATCTGTAATTGTGTATAATGTTCTCCTGGTTTTTCTCCCCTCACTCAGCATCCATCATGAAGTTCTTTCCAGGTTACTATGATGTCTGTCTGCTCCTCATTTCTCATAGCACAATAGTATTCCATTACATTCATATACCACAACTTGTTTAGCCATTCCCCAATTGATGGGCATCCCCTTGATTTCCAATTCTTTGCCACAAAAAAACAGCTGCTATAAATATTTTTGTACATAATGGGTCCCTTTCCCCTAGAAGTGATATTTCTGGGTCAAAGGGTATGCACATTTTTATAGCCCTTTGGGGATAGTTTCAAATTGCTCTCCAGCATGGCTGGATCAGTTCACAACTCCACCAACAATGTAACAGCGTTCCCATTTTCTCACATCTTTTCTAGCATTTGTCATCTATTTTTAATGAGTTCTTGGAAGATTCCTGCCCCATAGAGAAAGCTTCCAACTAGGGCCAGTCCTGAGGTTAAATCTTGAGATGGGTTTCATACCTGTCTTTGTCTTTCAAGTTACTGAGGATTTTAAATGACTGACTAAATTAATGGAGGCCACAGAAGGGGAAGGGAGCTAATGGATTTTTGCAAAGTTATTTGCTACTTAAAACTGCAAAGAGGAAGCTTGGAGTGGTGGATAGAAGTTGTCAGGAAGACCTGAACATTGACTCTTGAATCAGAAGATAAGTTCAAATCGTACCTTGGACATATGGATATTTATGTGACCTCAAGCAAGTCATATAACCCACCTAGGTCTCAATTTTTTCATCTGCAAAATGCAGGATTCTGACTAGTTGGCCTCAGATGTTCATTTCAGCTCTAGATCTGTTATCCTATGATCCCTGACACCTATTGGCTAAGTAAAGCTAATTACTAAACTTTCTTCATATCCTGGAAGAGTCTCCAAGACCCTACTGATCTTCACTGGTTGAGAGAGTTCTTGACAACAATGAAATCTCAAGTTCAGAAAAAAAGAAAACCAAAACAAAAATTTAAACTTTAAGAGCATTTTAAAGAAATTGTTCAAACACGTAATTATTGCTATTGAGTCACATAGAATACACACACATACATTGGTTAGAATGCTGGACGTGAAGTCAGGAAGACTTGAGTTGAAATCTTGCATAAGACTTTTAACTGTGACTCTGGGGAATCATTTCAACCTCTTTCTGTCTCAGTTTCTTCATTTTTAAAACGGGGGTAACAATAGCACCTACTCTCAGAGTTGTGAAAATCAAATCAGATGACATATATAAAGTACTTGGCAAGCCTTAAAGTGCTATTTAAATGTTTACTATCATTATTAGAGTCATTGTTTTAACCTAAATAATTTTTATCTTAATTTTGTTTGTGTAGTGGTTTAGCTTTCTAGGTCCTCTGAAGAAATCATTATGCTTATAGCTAATTATTAAAGCTCAATATGATAACACAAAATAATTAATATACAAAACTTGTGGTTGGAGAGGACAAGAATATCACCCCTGTAATAAGGTTTTTGAAAGTCTAATTACAGAGGTTAGATATCCCTTATTTTTTCTATGGAAGTAAGATTTAACTTGTATTAGAACTAAATCCTCCACTGAAGTCTACCAAAGACATCAGAATAGTATGATCATTATGCTAGGGTCTTGAAAGTTATGCTAACTGAGAGACAGCTAGGTGGTGCAGTGAGTAGAGCACTGGCCCTGGAGTCAGGAGGACCTGAGTTCAAATCCAGCCTCAGACACTTGACACGTTTACTAGCTGTGTGATCTTGGGCAAGTAACTTAACCCCAATTGCCCTGCCTTCCCCCCTGCAAAAAAAAAAGATGCCAACTGAGCAAAAGTTTTAGAAAATTACATCAAACTTGAAAAAAACTTGAATATGTATTTAGCAACAGATTACATTCCTGCCACCTGACAGCTAGCCTTGGTAAGTTCCAAAAGTGTCATCACAAAGTTTGGCCACCAAGTAAGAAACGTTTTCAGCCCAGCAACTTCCAAAGACTATGTATCTAGGAATGGAGGGTTTCATTTCCATTTGCGCCTGTTAAGTGATTGCTCACACTAATGAAATCCATCTTTGAAGGGTTGAATTTAGTATGACCAAATCCATGAAATAATATGAAGCAAGTGTCTATGTGTGGTGGTCTGTCCCTCGATGTATAGCATAGGGGGGTGTCATTTTGTGGCTCAAAGGGAAGCAGAATAAACATGTCTAGCCTCTTCTCTCCACTTTTCTCCAAGGGAGACTTTAATTATTGCCTGGGCAGGATGCAGGAGATTGTAACCAATAGAAACTTGGCCACTCTGCTCTTTCTGGAGGTGGGGGAGAGTGGTAGATACTGGAATAGAATTATATCTATCTTTTCTTTGTTTTTTTGGAGGGAGGAAGGGAAAGCAATTGGGGTTAAGTGACTTGCCCAAGGTCACAGAGCTAGTAAGCGTGTCAAGTGTCTGAGGCTGGATTTGAACTCAGGTCCTCCTGACTCCAGGGCTGGTGCTCTACTTACTGCCCCACCTAGCTGCCCCCATCTTTTCCCTTAAATATTAATCAGCAATGGAATGAGGTTTAAAGGTTCTTTCTAACTTATAATTGCTATTTCATTATTGGGGAAAGCAGGACCCCAAGTTTTATATACAAAGGTTGAATCCCTTCCCACCAAATGCCAGTACCACCATAAACACACATAGCCCTTAACCAAGAAACCCATTTATCTGAAGCAAAACAGAACTCAGAGAGTACACACACACACACACACACACACACACACACTGCAGATTCTCCACCCCTGCTCTAAGCCAAGAGGAATTGGAACTCTTGGGAGAGGCAGACACATTCAGTCGGGATCTGATGACTGGACCAAAGACCAGAAGCCAACCGAAAGTAAAGAGATTTATTAGCATTCAAGGGAAGGCTGCTAGAATTGCAGCTTCAGTTCCTAGGATATAGATTTGATTTTTATAACCTTTCGGGCCTACTTACAACAGATAGCCAATTGGGAGCATTTTGTAGTTACTTAGGATAGAAAAGTAAACCATTTCACAGAAGAGATAGAGGTAGAGAAAGAGGAATTATCAAAGAGAGAGAGAAAAAAGTCAGTATTTAGAATGAAACTGGCAGGAACTATCATCAGAATAAGAAAACATTCCTGATTCAAGGGGAAATAAACAAATACTTTAACAATTGTGAAAGAAATACTTTTAGACAAAACTACAGGGTCTCTTATTCCAGAACAAATACTTGTTAGAGTAGATGAGACCATCAGCTCTACTGTGTCCTCGCATAGGGGTTGGGGACTTTCTAATATTAGGCCCCAGGTGGTTAGCGGATTTCTACACTGTCAGTCCATCAAAATGTTGCAGAACAATTGTCATTCTTATTTCCTCCCCACAGCAACGACCCCATTTCTAAATCCCAGTCTCAGAAAATTGCATCGGGTATTGAGAGGGAATTGACTTCCCTTGGGGTCATATAGTATATATTAGAGGAAGAACCTAGACTTGGGTTGTCCTGATTCCAAAGCCAGCTTCAAGTGAGTGCTGAGGCTGGAAACCAGATTGTGAAGTGGTTTTAATGGGGTGAGAGGAAACAAGTGGTGGCAAAGAGTGTAGACAACTTTGTTTTGGAGTAATTGTGAAAAACAAATCTTTTATGCTACCCTAGCCTGTCAAAACTTTATAATCTGATTCTCTTATCCTATGTGTTAACCATTCCTGCTAATTTCAGGACATCTGCAAATTTAATGAACACGTCATCTATGCCTTTATCTTAGTCATTGATAAAAATGTTAAATACCAGAAGACCAAAGAAAAATCCCTTGAGAACTTCATTAGAGACCTCTGTTCAATTTAATGTCATACTATTAATGATAGTTCTTTGTTGACCATCATTCAAGCAATTCTAATTCTATCAGTTATTTAATTTCCACCTTTCTGTCTTGTTCATAAGTATTTCATAAGACACACAATTAAGCATGTTGCTGAAATCTAGGTTTATTTGGTTCTCAACATTCTCCTGGTGTGTGAATGTAACAAACCTACAATGGAAGAAAAAGAAGGAGGAAGAGGAGGAGCAGGTAGAAGAGGGGGAGGGGAAAGGGGAGAAGGAATAGGAGGAGGAGGAGGAATAGGAGAAGGAGGAGTGGAGGAGGAGAAGGAGGATGAGAAATGAGATTAATTTGGTCCAGTCATGATCACCACTTCCCCTCTCAATGTTTACAAATCATCCTTTTAATAATGTCCCAGAATTTTGCCTAAAATTGAAGTTCAAGATCACTGATCAATAGTTTGTGCATACCATGCTTTATTTTTTTCTTTTATTATTAATTTTGACACTTGGGAAATTTGTCCTCTATCTCACTCTTATTTTCTTAAATTGTTCAAAGATCACTAAGATGGCTCAGCAATCATGTCTATCAGTCCTTTCAGTGTCCAGTGCAAGTTCATTCTGGCCTACAAAGTCAAGTGGGTAACCAAGGGCTTAGAATCTCTTCATTTATCTTGAATTTAAACTTCCTTTTATCCATCTTTCTCTTTTCTTTCAAATTATTTGTTTTATAACCACAAAACACAAATTAAAAAAAGTTTTCCGCATCTTCTCCCGTATCCATTGAAATCTCTGCATAAAAAGGTAAGTATGGATTTTGGAGGACTTCGTCAAGTTCTCTTCCTAGAATTTGATGATGTTATCCTTTGCAGCATTAAATATTGGTGCATAAACTACAGTACTTTTCCTTATGGTTATATTTTTGCTTAAATTATAACATTACATTAGCTAAAATAGTCCTAAAATCACTTAAAGGATCATTCATGAAGGACAAAGCACTAAGAATCTCTAAGAACAAATTCCTTCACAGAACTCTTGATACATATAATTCCTATCATCTTTTGCTTACTCTGCCTCCCCACCCTGCAGTAATGTAATTTTTGTTTGAACAAGTAAAGGAATTATTGGCAAGATCTTTTCTATGTTATACTGGTAGGTGCAAGTATAGCAGGTGAGACTATTTTGGCAGTTGTATTGGTTAGAAAAAAAATTATCAAATCTTTCTCTTTGCATACCTGCTGAGTCATTAGGAAGAGTACTCTGTCCCACCAACAAATAAACAAACAAGCAAGCAAAAACAAACTCTGATTGCCATTCCACTGTTGCCAACTCACATTAGATGACATAGTGGATAAAGTGGATAAAGTACTGAGCTTGGAGTCAGGAAAACCTTGAGTTCAAATATGAGCTCAAACACTTACTGGCTATGTGAACCTGGACAAATCACCTAACCTCTGTCATGCCTAAGTTCCCTCATCTATAAAATGGGGAGTCTAGTAGCACCTACCTCCCAGGGATTTTGTAAGGATAGAATGAGATAATTATAAAGCACTTTACAAACCTTAAAGATCTATTTAAATACTAGCTATTATTATCAGATATTTTATACCTCGTGTAGACTCCCTAACAGTTCATCTGTAGTGTTGATCTGGTATTATACAGGCTATTCAAGTAGTACAAATAACTTGGGTGATGATTTCTGGTGGTGTGTGCCTAAGAGGCATTTTTGTCACTTTGTAGAATGACAACTGGAAGTTTCCATATGAAGGGGCCATGTCTTTATATCTTCAGAACACAGATTCCAGCAGCATAGATGACAGTCATTATAATCTCAAAAAATTCACAATGACTTTTGTAACTCAGGCAGCAGATATTATGAAACCGTATTGTAGAAGGTGTCTTTATCAATTATTGACAATTGGAGTTGGCTTCTGCCTTTCACTCATGAGTATTTATAAGCACTTGAAAATACTACTTTATCCTCAGGCATTTTATTCTTGACCACCTAAATAAGGTAGCATTCCAGTGCTTTACACTTCTATGATAATCAGCAATGCCAGAGGCCAAGTTATTTGAACTGCTATGCTGGTTCCTGGTATTTGTTTTAATAGATTTTGAATAGTTTATTCCTTCACTTTCAAAGGGACTATTCTTTCAGGATCTCTACTTTGCATTCATGAATCTGCAAGCAAAACATTGGTATATCACTCTATATACCAAGTTAACAGCTACTAAATTTGGACATATATGGCGATGCTGTGGGGCATGGATTTCCTTTGTTGTATTATATGTTTGCAAGAGTTATATGTGTTTCATGGACAGCTTTTATATTAAATACTGCCATTTCAACTTTGGTGGCATGTAATGATGGAACTTATTTGAGACTTTGTTTTGAACTGTTATAAACAGTTTGATTTACTTCAACAAAAGGGCATCAAGGGCTTCACTGTCAACTACCCATATAAACAAAGTCTTCAGCTTATCATGCAAGAAATTCCTCAAATGGCTATGTTGATAGAGATGGCAATATAAGAAGTAAATTATATGAAGCTGTTGATTCCATATGTGAAATTTAAATCCCAAAGTAATGATTAATGATGATAATAAGAAGTGTGCTCTTAATAATCCCACAGATTCATTTAGAATATTATATCCATTTTTGGGCACCACATTTTAAGAAGGACTTCGGCAAAAAAGTATATTCAGAGTAGGTGACCATGATGATGAAGGGACCAGACACTAGATCAGCTGAAGGAAATAGAGAAACTGGATGATCACTTGATGGAGTAGTAGTAGGGATTCCTGCTTGGGTACATATTACATTGGACAGGATAACTTCTGTGATCTCTTTAGCTCAAGGATCTTATGATTTTAGTTTAGCAAGACTTATATAAAGTTTGCTATATATACATATATAAAGTTTATATTAATATGCATTATAAAAGTCATATTATAAAGACTATATTTATAGACTTATTAGTATAATTATAATGAGAAGTATATTTGAACTCCATAGCAGTGAAATAAACATAATATATTTTAGTTCAGCACCCTTTATTCTACTTCCAACAGTAAGTGAAAATCAAATTAACCCATAAAAATCAAGAACAATATTTGGAATAGATGTTGTCATGCTGAACATTCATAACCTCAAAAATATTTGGAAATGAAAAGCACTTGAAAAATGGAGACAAAGTAGAAGAGATCAAAACCAAGTGGGGATGGGTTGAAGTACATATCATCCCCATTGTCCTCATTGCTGCTGAACTTATTCTGAAAATGCCTTTGGTGAACCTACAGAAGACCTTTCCTTATTAAAACTTTTATTCAGCTATGTGACACAGTTATTTTGATAGTCCTTCTAACATTAAATAAAAGAACAATAGTAGGATAGTGACTTATTTTAGACAATTTCCATCTGAACTGTATCAAAGATGAGGAAAATAAGAATAATAATTTGAGTGAAAATAATAGAAATAATATTAATGGCTGGCACTTATTATTGAGTGATTTAAAGTGTAAGATTCCCCTAACATACATTGTCTTATTTAAAATGCTTATAGACATAAAGCCTATTTGCATGTGAATGTAAGGAAATATTAACTGCCATCCTCAATTATTTAAACAGCTATTTTAACCACAATTCTGAGGTTCCAGGGTCAAACACATTTAGGTGCCATAGTTAACTCATATTCTGAGAGTGAAGTTATGGTGCCCATATATGTTCACATTCAATAAAATCCCATTCTGATATTAGCAAAACAGAGAAATGATTGGTAAGTAGGTTTACAATGTGGCAGGCTATTTATTACAGCAAAATTGCAATGGAGCAAAACCCTATTCTAGAAATCACTGTTGTATAACTACAAAAAGTCAAAGGGAGAAAATTACAAAAATGTACCATACTGCTCCTTCACATAAATAGCATCTCTTTTACTCTGCTCTCCTTCCCCCTCTATTTAGTGCCTCTATTTCTAAACCTTGAAATGTTAGGAAGAAAATTCTTAGGAGAAAAATTCCCAAGGGTAAGGAGAAAGGTTTCTGAATGTGGGAATTATGTCTTTGAGTTTGACAGTGGGACAAGTTCAACCTAGCAACCATTGTGAATAATGATCAATTAATCATAATTACATAGTAATTAAGGTTTCAAAATAAGGACCATGGCTAAAAGTCACATTATATGGGACCTTTACATTTTGAAAAGTGCTTTCCTAACAAAAGTCACATTATTTGGGACCTTTATATTTTGAAAAGCGCTTTCTTAACAATGAGAGTGAAGGTAGGTAGTGAGTTGTACACAATTAGCAGTTTCATGTACAACATCTTTTTTTTTCCTATTCTAATACGCTTTGAAAATGCTTGTTTTATTTCTTAAGTTCAGAATAAAATAAATGAAAATTTAAAAAGCCCTAGAGCCATCCTCTTAGAGATAATAATTGAACCCATAGGATCTGAGATCATCAACAAAGAGAAGAGAAAAGGAGAGAGAGAGAAAGAGAGAGAGAGATAGAGAGAGGGAGAGAGAGAGAGGAGAGAGAGAGAGAGAGAGAGAGAGAGAGAGAGAGAGAGAGAGAGAGAGAGAGAGGGAGGGAGGGAGAGAGAAAGAAGAGGTCTCTCAGGATAGAACCACCTTGGGAGATGTCTATAGCTACTATTTGTGACATGGATGAAAAGCCAGCAAATGAAAGAGAGGTAAAGAACCAAGAGAGAATAGGGTCACAAAAACTCAGAGAAGAGGGCTTGTCATATTTAGGAGAACAAAATGGTCAATAGTGTGAATGTTCCATTGAGATCAAAAAGTTTGATCATTTGGCAATTAATAGATTATTTCAAGAGGACATTTGCAGTTGAATGATGAATTCAAAAGATATTTTATATGTATACTGTATTTTACATATCATATCTATGTTAATATACATTTAGTTACAAATGATTGTATATATGAGACATAAAGTGAGCATGTAAAATACATATATGTATTTGTGTGTGTGTGTATAAATACATGGCCGTGCCTTCTGCTTTCTATCTCTCCCTATTTCCCTATTCAATTCCTCCTTAGCTCTGTTTTTTCTCTTCCCTCTCTCCCTCTACCCTGTTCTCTGTCTGGTTCCAAGATCTCTTGCTGTAGCAATGTAAATGACTGTTCACTATCTGGAGTCTTTTATGGATTGGCCTCTATACCTTTCTGGTTGTTTACTTGCCATTTCCGCCTACCTACCATATATTGTAGTGCTCATCTCTAATGGGGCACTTAGGGTGTCAAACAGTAAGACATTGTTAACTTGAGCCTGAAGGCTGGAGTCAATGGTCGTAAGAGGAAGAACCCAGAGTCAGGGGAAATGGAAATGTCTTAAGTAAGATTCGGGGTAGGGAATGAATCTAAGGATGGTCCACGTATAGTGGACAAGGTACATTTGGGAAAAGAATGATGTCATCAAGGAGTCAGGTAAGAAGTACATGGACTAGAAATCAAATGACCTATTTTCAATTTCTAGATCTAGCACTACTCTTGTGATCTGGGGCATGTCATTTTGCCCTGACTTGTTTCTCTTTTCCTTGACTGTTAGACTTGATAATTTTTTATAATTCCTTCAATATATGATGTTTAATAATTCTATAACTCTACAATCCTGAAGGAAGATGGAGAAGTCCAAGGTTAGACTTCATACCTAAACTTCAATTTGTCATTGCCATGCTTCCTTTCTGGACCATAGAGTTGTGCCATCTTTAAGATGGAAACATATATTTTCATCTCTTTATCCACTTTTCTCTCCCTAAAGAGTATTCCTCTGATATTCAGACCATCCCTTATGGCCTGTCTGAAGTAGCCTTTTGGAAGGGGGAGTTCAGATTAATCTGTGTTCTTTTTATTGAGGAATGTTATTTGTCTGGGTTGAAACAGTGTACTCATTGCTTCAAGTTTTGTCTCTGGCTATGTTTTAGAAACTCAAATATTGGTAAACCCGAGAATGTCCAGAGTAAGGTTTCTAGTTCATGCTGAATGAGGGTCAGTTGAAGGAACTATGGATGCTTTAGTTGGAAAATAGAAGGTTCAATGGTGGCAGTGGAAAGGGAAAGGGATCTACGTGTCTTCAAGTATTTGAAGGGCTATCAAATGGAAAATGGTTTAAGCTTTTTCTGCTTATGCTCAGAAGGCCAAATTAAGAGCAATGGGTAGAAAATGCAAAGAAACAAATTTAGGCTTGGTGTCAGGAAAAACATTCTAACAACTGGAACTACTCAAAAGTGGAATGGGCTTCCTTAGGAGGTAATGTGATTCCCCTTTACTTAAGGATTTCAGGTAAAGTCTTGGTGACCATTTAACACTTAACATGTGTGTGTATGTGGGAGGGGGGAGGGTGGGGCAGTCTATTTGCTTGTGGATTGGACTAGGTTGCCACTGAGGTCCCTTCCAACTATGAAATTCTGTGATTCTGTGAAAACATAGTTATTCACCCAAGGAGAATAGTCCCTGAACTAATTTACCTTCAGTGATGCAAAGTAGATAAATATATGGTCTCAAGATAGGGAGACTAAAGTGAGCCCTTTCTCTGACTGGTCTGTATAACCCTGGGCAAGTCAATTAACCTTTCTATGCTCTGTCTAGGCAACCTTCTATGACAAATTTTTAGAGCAGGTGTTGGTCTGTATTGATATGGGAGTTGAATCATTGGGAGTTGTCTATATTAGTGAAATCACAGGTCTAGCACGAAAGAAAGAAAGAGAGGGGGGGAGGGAGGGAAGGAGGAAGAAAGAAAGAAAGAAAAAGAAAGAAAGAAGGAAAAAAGGAAAGGACACAAATAAATATCGGTTCACTTTTTGATCACACTTTATGCCCAGCAAAGGTGTCCCAAAAAGTTTGGGAGAAGGTTATTCTTATATATAAACAAATCAACAAATCAAACAAAACCCCACCTTTTTCAAGCCTTAGTCTTTGAACACTCTAGGCTCTATCTGTCTCAAGGGGAAATGACTACAGGTTAACTATATTTGGTTTTACAGATATTGACAAAGACAACACTGCTTTCCTTAGCAATTTGAAAGTAAATATGGATTCTGTTTTATCCATAGCTGTTAGATGTCTACAGAACTCAGTGTGTCTAAAAGAAGGACACAAAGCTAAAATAACAAAAGCACTCTTGTTTGAAACATTTGAACAATTTTCAGGGCTTTCTTTGATTCCTAAACCTGAAAACTTGAAGGGCCTATTTGCTTTTTTTTTAAGTTGGAAATAAAGTGATATTCAACATTTCAGACTTGATTAAGCTATTTTTAGAGTCAGATATGATATGGGCTTATACATTAATACATCAAGAACCTGTGATTTAGTTCATATGGGAGCTCCTTCCACCATGCTGATTGCAACCCTACTATATATTAATATCTTAAAGAGTTGCCTAAGGCTCAAGGATATGACTTGCCTGAGGTAAGATACTTAGTGCCAGAGGCAGGATTTGACTCCAAACCTTCCTGACTCCAAGTTAAACAATCTGTCCATATATGTCACATTGCCTCTCAGCAAGAGAGGATATGTATGTGATTAAATTTAATATTTTCCCTACCTACTAAATAGGGTTACTACATGAATCAGTAGAGTTTCATCTCTGTTAGTGGTAGAATCTGCTGTAACTGAGCAGATAGAGCTTGGCTCAGGTTGGTTGAAGAGCAAATTTCTCCCCTTTGAGGAAGTGAGTGGAACTGATTCTCTCTAACCATTCCAGTCTCTACACACTGAGACCAATTCAAGGGCTTACCTTTATTTGAGATTCCTCTACTCCTCTTAGGAGCAAGCCTGAAAGCCCGTTCAGAAGACTGAAGGCCCCTTAAAGAATCATTAGATCTCTTGGTTTTGGCTCTTTCTAGCTTGACTGATGTTAGAAAAGGAAAACAAGGTGTTGAGGGCCTTTTGGTTAGAGAGAACTCATGGTCCTGTTTCTTCAGCCTCTCATATCTATTGTTATCTATTTTTAAGTGAAAGAGATAGTAGATGGCTACGATTTTGTGAGCTTCAAAAGGTCAGGAGTTGGACTTCTGGTCCAATCACTACTGGGATTTATTGGATGCCAGATGATGATGAGAAAAGTTTTGAGTGATTTGTTTGGCCTAGACCTGCAGTAGCAGAGATGTAGACTCATTTATCCATTAGTTATGTCACATTTGAAAATCAACTTGATGGGGCAAAACACTGTGTATGAATTTTATTAAATTTGAGTATGTTCTCCCTAGGGACTGGAGAGTATGCCTCCAGGTTCTGGGGGTGGGTAATGTTTATACCTCTTCCTATACCTTTGCTGTAAATGTACATTTGTGAAGGCTAACAACCAATCAAACAAAGAGACCTAACTTGATGGTAAAGAGATTAGCTCATGGGTGGGTCCACATGGCTTCTTTCCTTGGCAAATTTTGAAAACTTGAAAATATAAGTCATTAATAAAATTCATGAAAGCTTTGAGACCCCAGGAAATCTTTTCCTCACCATGCTGGAATTGGCTTTTCCTAGCCACTTAGACTCAGTAATGAATGATGCTGCCTGTTGCCTGTGGCAATAAAACAGAAGGAAAAGCAGACAGTTTATTATGTATACCATCTTTCTGATTTCTCCAGGTAGGAATAGTTTGGTCATTCCCTGCTGGATTCTCTTAATAAGCTGAGTACTGAGCTCAATAGTTGCATGGTTGTTTTTTGCCCTTTGTTCTTGACGAGGACCATTGTTGAGGTTTAGGGGTGCTGGGACCCCAACACGTGGGTCCTGCCCAAATGAATTTGGCCCAAACCTTCTTTCAGGCAAAGAAAAACAAAGTTTATTAAAAATTCACCATATTGGCCAGACCGTTTAAGTAATCTGAACATGTGGAACACTAATGTAAGGGGGCCAAGTTGAATCTGAGCATGTTCATGGAAGCCAAGATGAATCT
This sequence comes from Trichosurus vulpecula, assembly GCF_011100635.1. Taxonomy (NCBI): domain Eukaryota; kingdom Metazoa; phylum Chordata; class Mammalia; order Diprotodontia; family Phalangeridae; genus Trichosurus; species Trichosurus vulpecula. The sequence goes on from NC_050581.1 coordinate 26,781,413, forward strand.
TATAAACAGAAAGACTGTGGGAAGGATCTAGAATTGGCCAAGTAGTCTGGGGTGATTGGAAGAGGGGTCTAGGGAGGATCTCAATGGGAGTGGCCAGTAGTCTGGGGTGACTAGATATCAGAAGTCAGGAAGCAAGATAGGATCTAGGATGGGAAACAGCCTAAGGCTATCTGGAGTTAACAGACAATGGAGGGCTAGGCTAGGTTAAGGGTAACAGAGAATTGAGCATAGCTACTAAAAAAGGCTTGTCGCCTTAGGCTAAAGCCAGATCAAATGGGGAAATTCTAGGAGAGTTAAAGATGAGGTTTTCCAGGGCCTGTAGACAAAGGGGACCCAAATTCTTTTGGGGTAAGAGGCAAAGGTCTCAGCTTGGACCCCCACCCCCACCCCATCACCATGACATCAGGAAGATGGTGCTATGACTTGCATGTCAATTGAATTTAACTGAAAGTCACCAGTCTCACTTTCTCCTCTGGAGCCATCTGGGTCGAGTGGCCAAATATAGAAGAGGACAACTGGAGAAAGCCTAGGATGCATAATCTAGGTCTTTATGAATGGTTACTTGGACTGAGGCAAGGCCCATCCAATGATTAGGGCTCTTTAAGAAGTGAGCCAAGGCCTGGCCCCTTTACTGGGAAGGGAAGACACTTAGGGATTTTGGTCAAAAGAGAAACAATGGCTATTCACTTAGAGTCATAACAGTCCAAACAATAACTATTAGGTTGTGGTAGGGTAGGGACCTATTGTTAGCCAATCATTGAAAGCCAGAGTGAATTGGGTTTAAGGTGTGGTCTTTAAAAAAAAATCTAGCCAACAAACCCCAAGATATCTAGGTAGGTTTCAGCCTTCAAAATTTACCTCCCTTTGGCCAGAGCACCCTCAGGTAAGGGCATGATACCCCATGTGGAGAAAAGGGGAGAAGAGAGGAGAGGAGAGGAGAGGAGAGGGGAGGGGAGGGAAGAGGAGAGGGGAGGAGAGGGGAGGAGGAGAAGGGAAGATGATGCTCTGACTTGCAAGTCAATTGGATTTAAATAAGGGAGGGCTATTGGAAGTCACCAGCCTCAATTTCTCCCCCTTAGCCATCTTGAGCTCAGTAGTGAGCTAAATGGAAAGACCTCCTAGGAGACTTAGAGTCCATTCTCCTGGAAAGAGTTCTTTGTATATTCCTGTTGAGGTTGCTGCTCTCTGTTCCCCTTGTTAACTTTCTCTGCCTCTTCCAAATTCCTTCTGTTTCCTGCTTCTCTCAAAGATGTGATTAAAAACTACTGCTGTAGTGGAAGCTCCGCTCTTCAGCTCCAAGCCCTGGGTATTTCCTGGAACTAAACACAGTTGGGGCCTTGCCTGAATGACTACCACATTCCACCTTGGGGTTTGGAATTTTGTAGTCCCCTGCAAAAGCACCTCAGAGTAAACTTGGAGTCTGGAATCAATGTAGCATAGTATCAAAATACACAGCAACCCCCTTAAATGAAGAATGATAATTAGTTCAGTAACTTAGGTAATCATCTTAAGGTGTCATCAGTATTACATAGAGGGACACAGAAGAATATGAAGAACAATTTCACAGGTGAGTTTAGTGACAAATAGTCTAAATCTTTGGCCATCATGGTATACCAGCTACTGTGGTGACAGGCTCTTGAGCTCAGGACTTCTGAGTCACAGGAGGCTATGACAATCATGTGTCCTCACTAAAATTTGGCATTAATATAGTTAATCCCCAAGAGCAAGGGGAGGGGGCACCAGGTCCCTTAAGAGGTGTAAACCAACCCAGATCAGAAATGGGGCAATTCATACCTCCCATGCTAATCACTGTGGGATTGGGCTTATCAGTAGACTTTATACTTCAAATCTAGGTCAAAAGGGAGACCCAGTTTAAAAAAAGTTCTAAATTAACTGCATTATATATTACATACATTTGCCATAGTAGTAATGTATATCCACATAACGCATATATGAATGATAGCAAAACAAGTTAAAGCAATAATATCAGTTTATTTAAAAATATATGAAACTAACTTATGCACTAACAATGAAACTATGAATACAGACTAATGCAGCTACAATACAAACATCAATGAAACATATGTATTTATATATGTAATGAGATACTACGTGCACACTTTATTTGGGTAAACATTAGCATTATAACTTGACTACTTTTGTAACTGTTTTCTTGAGTTTCACCTGGGACATTTTAATTTACTTTGGTCAGTTGTCAAGTAGTCCTAGTTCTCCTACAACATGCTGACCTATCTGCCTTTATATTTGTGCTAGTTGTTAGTTAGCCTGATCATAATTCTCATCAGAATGAATGGTCATGATATATGAATAATGTGATGGAATACTACTGTGCTGTAAGAAATGAGGAAATAGATATTATAAAGAAAACATAGAAAAATTAAATGAACTGACGCAGAGTGAAGGGAACAGAACTAGAACAATTTATTCCATAATACCAGTTATAAAAATGAAAAAAAAATTGAAGACTTTTATAAACTGATGAGGAATGAAATGAGCAGAACTAGAAAGATATTTTATGCAATAACAACCTTGTAAGAACAAACAACTTTGAAAGATGTAAGAATTATGATCAATACAATGAACATTTATGATTCCAATGGATCGATGATAAAACTTCTATCCATTACATAGAAGGGATGGATATAGGGTGCAGAATTAGAGTACATGTCTGTGTATACACACACAAAACTTATTTGTATATCCATCATTTTGCTTGACTATGTGTATTTTTTAAAAGGAATTTGTTCTCTTTTCTCCTCTCTTCTCTAATTTTCTCTTGTCTTCTCTCCTCTTTTCTTTTCTATCCTCTCCTTTTTCTTTTTTCTCTGTTCTTGTCTTTTCTCTTTTCTTCCTTACTTTTCTTTTTCCTCCCTAATGATTAAAGTGGGAGGAAGAGTAAATAGATTTCTGTTAATTAAAAAATAGAAAGGCAAGGGAGAGCTTCTGATGTGGAATGTTGAAAGAACTTTCAGATGAGGTCATTGTATTATTAGTTTTACTCAGTTGTTTTATTTTGTTATAAATACCTCTCAAAGAGTAGGAGTGATTTGTAAACGTTTACAATAGAAAATTCAAAGCAATATAACTTAAAAAAATGAATTGCATGAACTTGTAAAAGACCCAGATTGGATTCCAGTATTACTATACACAGAGTTATGTCTATAGCCTAGGACTCTCAATAGCTGAAGGACTCACTAAGCACAAAAGACATGACCCTTTTGTTCAATCTTCTCTCATCATTTAAGACTGGTTGTTGAGGCATAGTACACAGAGCCTTCTTTACCTGAAACATCTGTTTCTGAGTCATTCCCTATGTTAGTCACTCTTTGTATGATTGGCAATTGGTCTCTTTTGCTCAGAATCCACTGAGATGAATCCACGTAATTACCCATAGAGGAATTTAAATAACTCAACAATTGTCAATACGTAATGTCAGTAAATTGCATTTGCAGGCATCTCACCAATTTCTGGGGTAATACTACTAATAGGAGGGGGCGGATCCAAGATGACAGCTGGAAAGCAGGGACTTGCTTAAGCTCCCCCCCAGGTCCCTCCAAACACCTATAAAAAGTGGCTCTGAACAAATTCTAGAGCTGCAGAACTCATGAAATAACAAAGGGAAGCAGGGCTCCAGCCTAGGAAAGCCTGGATGGTCATTGGGAAGGGTCTATTGCACTAAGCTGGCAGTGAAGGGGAGCACAGCCCAGTGTGGGCCTTCCAGGACCAAACAGACCAGAGCCAGTCAGAACAGGTGTAGCGCTCTGAATCTGAGCTGTGGCAGTTACCTGACTTCTCAACCCACAAATGCCAAAGACAACAGAGAAGGTTAGTGGCAAAAGCTGCTGGGACAGAGTGAAAAGAGTTTGCAGTTGGTCCCCACCCTGGGGGTAGTGGAGATGGTGCAGCTCTGAGGCTGCTTCCAGAGCTACAGTTGCAGTTGCCTCTGGCCCCAGGCCCACCTGGTGGGAGGAATTAAGCAGCGGATTAGAGCGGGAGTGCAAAGCCTGCCTTGCCCAGCCTGGATCTTGGCCCCAGTACTGGTTGGCAGTTCTTGGTGGAGAAGGAGTGCTGGTGTGACAGAGCTTTCTGTATAGAAGTAGCCATGAAAATAGCAGCACAAGGCCCCTAAAGCTTGGGACAATGTACTCTCTACTCTATATACAGTCGTACCCCAACAGAAAGCTCAGGGGTCAAGTAGTTGGCTGGGAACATGAACAGGTAGTGCAAATGGACTCAGATTCAGACTCCAACTTTGGAATCTGTTTTTTTTAATGACAAAGAAGACCAAAACATACAGCTAGAAGAAATCAACAAAGTCAAAGAGCCTACATCAAAAGCCTCCAAGAAAAATATGAATTGGTCTCAGGCTATGGAAGAGCTCAAAAAGGATTTGGAAAAGCAAGTAAGAGAAGTAGAGGAAAAATTGGGAAGAGAAATGAGAGAGATGCAAGAAAACCATGAAAAACAAGTTAATGACTTGCTAAAGGAGACCCTAAAAATACTGAAGAAAACAACACCTTAAAAAATAGACTAACTCAAATGGCAAAAGAGCTCCAAAAAGCCAATGAGGAGAAGAATGTCTTGAAAGGCAGAACTAGCCAAATGGAAAAGGAGGTCCAAAAGACCACTGAAGAAAATACTACCTTAAAAATTAGAATGGAGCAAGTGGAAGCTAGTGACTTGATGAGAAATCAAGATACTATAAAACAGAACCAAAGGAATGAAAACATGGAAGACAATGTGAAAGATGTCATTGGAAAAACCTCTGACCTGGAAAATAGATCCAAGAGACATAATTTAAAAATTATTGGACTACCTGAAAGCCATGATCAAAAAAAGAGCCTGGATATCATCTTTCAAGAAATTATCGAGGAGAACTGCCCTGATATTCTAGAGCCAGGGGGTAAAATAGAAATTGAAAGAATCTGCTGATTGCCTCCTGAAAAAGATCCCAAAAAGAAAACTCCTAGAAATATTCCAGAGATCAAGGAGAAAATACTGCAAGCAGCCAGAAAGAAACAATTTGAGTATTGTGGAAACACAATCAGGGTAATACAAGATCTAGCAGCTTCTACATTAAGGGATTGAAGGGCTAGGAATATGATATTTCAGAGGTCAATGGAGCTAGGATTAAAACCAAGAATCACCTACCCAGCAAAACTGAGTATCATGCTCCAAGGCAAAATATGGATTTTCAATAAAATAGAGGACTTTCAAGCTTTCTCAGTGAAAAGACCACAGTTGAATAGAAAATTTGACTTTCAAACACAAGAATCAAGAGAAGCATGAAAAGGTAATCAAGAAAGAGAAATCATAAGGCACTTACTAAAGTTGAACTGTTTTGTTTACATTCTTACATGGAAAGATGATGTGTGTAATTCATGAGACCTCAGTATTAGGGTAGCTGAAGGGAATGTACATACACACACACACACACATATATATTTGTGTATATACATATATATATATATATATATATATATATATATACATATATATATATATAGGTGAGTTGAATATGAAGGGATGATATCTAAAAAAGTCAAATCAAATTAAGAAATGAGAGAGGAATATATCGAGAGAGGGAGAAAGGGAGAGAGAGAATGGGGTAAATTATCTCACATAAAAGTGGCAAGAAAAAGCAGTTCTGTTGGAAGGGAAGAGGGGGCAGGTGAGGGGGAATGAATGAATCTTGGTCTCATTGGATTTGACTTGAGGAGGGAATACCATACACACTCAGTTGGGTATCCTACCCCACAGGAAAGAAGAGGAAGGAGGTAAAAAGGGGGGATGATAGAAGGGAGGGCAGATAGAGGGAGGAGGCAATCAAAAGCAAATACTTTTGAAAACAGACACGGTGAAGGGAGAAAACTGAATAAAGGGGGACAGCATAGGAGGTAGCACAATATAGTTAGTTTTTCATAACATGAGTATTGTGGAAGAGTTTTACATAATGATACATGCGTGGCCTTTGTTGAATTGCTTGCCTTCTTAAGAAGGGTGAGCCAGGAGGGAAGAGGGGAGAGAATTTGGAGCTCAAAGTTTTAAAAGCATATGTTCAACAAAAAAAAGGTGTTTTTGCATGCAACTGGGAAATAAGATATACAGGCAATGGGGCATAGAAACCTGTTTTGCCCTACAAGAAATTAAGGGAAAAGGGAATGGAGGGGAGTGGGGTGACAGAAGGGAGGGCTGACTGGGGAACAGGGCAATTGGAATATATGGTATCTTGGAGTGGGGGGAGGGTAGAAATGGGGAGAAAATTTGTAATTCAAAATCTTGTGGAAATCAATGCTGAAAACTAAAAATCTTAAATAAATAAAATGATTATAGAAAAAAATATTACTAATAGGGCAGTTGCCCAGATACTCCAAAACTGGCAATGGAGTAGCTTTTTGTTGGTCTGTTAAACTGTGTATTCCACAAGCACCAAGATTTCTCAGCGGCCCTATGTCACCTTGTACAATGAAATCAAGAAACCATACTCTCCTTTATTTCTTTTAGCATTTATCTGAGCTGAAGTATTAGTTATGCAGTAGGCTTCCTTTAGGTTTGTTTATTTAGGTTGGTTGGTGTAGGTTGTTTTCCTTCTTTCTTGAAGAGTACCAAAATAACATCACTATTTTGGAATCAAGGTATAATGTGTCTGACTGTGGCTTATCAGACTAATATGAGCAAAGAATGCTCTACTACAGGTTGGACACAAATAGTCTATATAACATTTGGAGTGGAGATGTCTCCAGATTTGTGCATCTCATGTTTTTTTTTTCTTTTTTGAGATACTACAATTCTACTTCGCTCACAGAGCACAGCACCCTCTTTGATGTGGGCACACTATGCTGTGCCATTCTTCACAAGCATTCCCCATTTCATGCAATTGATTCCAAAATTCTTCAGAGAGATGTTGTATTGCTTCTTCTGACTATCATGTGAACACCTGCCTTGCACGAGTTCTTAATGTATTCTTTTAGGCAAACATACATTGGCATTCAACATTGGCCAGCTAATCAAAGTTAAGAAATATACTGGTTGTATTTGCACATATCTGTAGGTATGTAAGGTTCATGCGAAAACTTTAATCAATAATTAATAAACATTTATTAAGTCCTTACCAAGTTCAAGGCACTGTACTAAGTGCTGAAGGCACAAAAAGAGATAAAAAGTTTCTATACTCAAAAAGCTCACAATCTAATGGATCAGTACATAGTGAGTAAAATTGATGGCATCAGTAAAGCCAGGGAAATTAGTCTGGCTGACAAAGCAAGTCATTCTGAGGGAGAGGTAGCAGATATCGTGTGCCATGCAAGTCAAATCATCATTACTACCTTGATCACCATTTTCATTTAGATTTGAAAGGATACATCTCAGGATATCGACCTCAAGAGCAGTGCTCCACAAACCACCAGAACTGCTTTCAGTCTATTCTTGACAGCCATCACTGAGAGGAGAAATCATTGTAAGGAAGGGCCCACATTCTAGATCACTGCTAATAACAATTGCCACCAATAATCATATAGAAACCTTGGGTGTGTCTTTTGTTGTTGTTGTTCAGTTGTTTTCAGTCACTTGGGGTTTTCTTCTCCAGTTCATTTTGCAGATGAGCAAACTGAGAAAAATAGGGTTAAGTGACTTGTTCAGGGTCAAACAGGTAGTAAGTATCTAAAGCCATATAGGAACTCAGGAAGACTCTCTCACAAGCACTGTGCCACCTAGCTGCTCCTTGGGTGTGACAGCACCTTCTAAACCACTAGTCCCAGTTACAGCCCAGGCTTCGTATCCATTATCCAGGGAAATGACTCTTGTGGGGAAGGGGTCAGCTGACTTTACCAACTGCTAATCAACTGCTACCAACAGAACAGGCAAGTCAGCCTAGATGAAGTACCCTGACAGATACAGGAAGCAGTGTTTGCTAGGCGATTCAAACTATGACCACTACCTTGATCACCATTTCCACCTAGAGAAGGATGGAAACAGCCTAGGACCCTGAAATCAATAGACTGAGGAATAGAAATGTTTCCAGTCCAGTTCCCACAGTCATTATTCTGGAAAAGCAACTGCTGTTGAAATGTGCCTTGGCAACTACTCCTGCCTTAAGACCAAGAAGAAAAAGTGTTTGCCACAAAATCTCTTGGCATTATCAAATAGTTAAACATCAGAAAATGATATACCTTTATTAGTAGAAATGTATTAGAGGAAGGTTTACCATTTGCTTTGATACATCCCAAGAACCACAAGACCTTTTTATCCAATTTGGAGTTCCAACTTTCCATTTGTGTTGTCTCTCATTAGAATGTGAGCTGCTTGAGAGCAGGGAATGTCTTTTTTTTTAAAAAATTTTTATCTCTAGCACATGGGAGAGTTCTATACAAATATTACATGCTTAATAGTTTAAAAAATCATTCATTTCTTCATTCACCTATCATTCCTGGTGAACACATGTCAAAGCCAAATACTGTCTCCATTGAAATTTTTGTTTTGGTGTCAGTATCTTGAACATGTTCATTAGTGTGCAGCTGAAATATTCAAGATATGGATTCCTTTAAAGGTGATAAGGTGACATCTTGATGCTAGCCAAAGCTAATATGTTCTTGTGTAATGTGCTTTCAAAAACTCTGTCTCATCTGAATGGTTACTGGCAAAAAGTTCATACACTGAGGAATATTTCTCCCATAATGCTCTAACAAATGTGAAAGATTTTTGGCTCTGGACATACCCTTGTATAAACCTGTGGGTTATCCAGTCATCACCAATATAAAGCTTATGTTCTTGCTATCTCATTCTGGATATAGGAAGTTAGTGCAGACTAGTTCCAAAGGTTTGCTAGTACTTATGTACTCCAAATATGCAGCTCAAGTTTGCATATAATAGGCACAAGTCTCAGGTCCTGATGATATTTTCAGCAATTTAGGCCAGTTAAACTTGTTTCTTACCAGATCTAGAGTCCTTTCTTGTGCCATATGTCAAACCTTCATGGACATAGACTGATTGGGTAGCACTAACTACTTCCTAGTACCATATTTGGGATCAGTGACTGATACAATGCTCCATTTAATCGCTACAACATCTGCCACTGATTCAACACTATATCCCTTCAAGGGATATGAACTTGAGTCTTTTGCCAGCACCACCTCACATCATTTACCATCTGCTCTCTTCACCAGTCATTCATAGACAACTGAGATAAAGAAGGGTTGTTCAATGAATTGCAGTTAGTTCAATGAATTAAGGTTCATGTATGTTGTAGGCATACTATCATACTATCTCTTGACTTCTGGTATTTTCTCTGGATGTCCCCCATGCCTGGAATACTTTGCTTCCTCATCTTCATACCTTGGTTTCTCTGGATTGCTTCAAGTCCCAACTAAAATCCCACCTTCTATATGAAGCCTTTCCCAACTCCTCTTAGTTCTACTGGTTGTTCCTAAAGTCTGGACACACAGGCAAAAATGCATATATTCATGAAATGAATGAAATTTTCAACAACATTTTATTTAATTGGAATATTAACAAATAACATCTTCAATATGATTTCCATCATTTGTGATGCAAAGTTTGATGTACTTTGCAAGATTCATGTGAATTCAATGCAGTAACTCCACATTACCATCAATTCTAGCACATTCACTTTACGCGTTCAATCAAGTGTGTCGCATCTGTGATTTTCATTGCGTACCCCTTCTCCTTTAGCATACCCCTGAAAAAGAAGTCAAGGGGGCTAAGGTATGTTAATATTCCAAATATTTCAAAATATGCATTTTGCCTATGTGTCCAGACTTTAGGCACACCCTGTAGTGCCTTCCATTTGTTAATTATTTCCCATTTATCCTGTGTATAACTTGCTTTGGACAGCAGTTTGCTGGAAAATGGGTTTAAGTCAGTATCTTATGATATATGACATAATAAATTACAAATGGACAATTATGTTTTTAAAACCTCACTATGATTAAAAAGTTAGAGGAAAATGGATGGGGAAAGGATTCATAACCAACCATCATAGAGATAATATAAAAGACAAACAAATCATATAAACATAAAAAGCTTCTGCAGAAATATAATCAATGCAACTATAAGAAGAATAAAAGATACACTCTGATGAACAATCTTTTCATAAAATATCTTTATCCAAGTGTTCAAAATCTATAGAGAATTGATATTTATGCAAGATTAAGTGTCATTCACTGACAGATAAATGGTTAAGGGAAATGAAGAGTTCTCAAAAAAAGAAGTGAAAACTATCAAAACCCATTCATTCTGGTGTTCAAAATTTCTTATGATAAGAGATTTGAAAATTAAAAGAAATCCAAAGTATTGTCCTGTACGGATAGAATTGGCAAAACTGGTCTAAGGTGCAAAGCAATCCATATTAGGAGGGTTACAGGGAAAGACATACTAATCTGATAACTGCTGGAATTGTGAATTGGTCCAGACATTTTAGAAAACTATTTGGAATTATGCAAGAAATGTTGCAAAACTAACAGATAGTTGGAAAACTTTTAAAATTTGTGTTCTTACCATTGAAAGTTATCTTTTCATTTGACCACCTCACCTGATAAATTTATATTGCTTCTTTATGTATTCTGGTTGACTGAATTTTCCAGATGTATTGGCTGTGCTTTTTCTCTCTGGTCTGTTTTGTTGCTTTATGTTTTGGAAATATTGCTTTCTGTCAAACTCCTTTCATTTCTGTATAATCGAATCCAACACTTTTGTTTCCAATATTTTCTTTTGTTTTATTCCTTTTTTTCATTTTTAGTCTTGACCTATGGTTTTGTCAACTGTGAGAAATTCTCAGTGTGGCATTTCCCTCCACCAATGCAGATAGGCAACTCATTTTTAACTTACAGACTTTGAGAGTTGCTTGGGGCACTTAAATGAAAACATTCATCCATACTCACAGCTAATATGTGTCTGAGGCTGGATTTGAAACCAGTTACTGATCTACAGGTAAAGGATGTTTTCTTAATGAGAGCTTCTTATGCCAATGAAATAACAAGTTTGATTTAAAATAATTAGAGTATTGATCTATTTAGAGTTATGTTACTATATCATATAAAATGTATCTCTAAACCCATTTTTTATTGTATAGCTATGCATTTTCTCCAGAATTTTAAAAAAAGACTGAATAATGATTCCTTTCTCCAAAGTTTTCAGTGTTGGGTTTATCAGATATTAATGATTAGGCTTTGTTTCTGGATTTTTGAATCTTTTCCATTGATCATCTTTTCTACTTGCTATTCAGTTTTAGACAGCTTTTATAATTACTGCTTATAATATATTTTGAAATACGGCAGGGTGAATCCCCTTTCATCAATTTTCTTTTCATAGTTCCACTTGATATCTTGACCATCTGTTTTTCCATATGAATTTTGTTGTGACTTTATTTAATTCCAGGAAGTAGTTCATTGCTACTTTGATTGGCATTGAATTTAATCTCTAAAACATTTGAAAAATGTTGCTATTTATTGTATCAGTTTGATTTAACTGTGTTCAAAGGATATCCTTGCATTTATTCAGTTCTTCCATAATTTTGGTCAAGTTCATTGCAAATGTCTTTTCATAGACCCCTTGAGTTTAAATTAATAGTTATTTACTATATTTTCAGTATTATATCAATCAACAAATATTTATTAAGCACCTACTTATTCCAGGCATTGTATTTAGGCATTAAGGATACAAAGATACACATGAAACAGTGCCTGTGTTTGAAGAACCTATATTCTATAGGGGAAGAAAACATGTACCGATAAAAGTATATTCAAAATACATCGAAGGTTTTTTTTTTGAGGGGGAGGCAATAAGATGAAGAAATGTTTCTTGTATGAAATTGTGTTTGAATTGAGCTAGAGAGATTCTAAAAAGTGGATGTGAGAAGGGAATGCTTTCCAGGTATGAGGAACAGCTTATGTAAAAGAATGGAAATAGGAAATGGAATGTTACAGGTGAGCAAATGCAAGAAGTCCATTTTAGCTAGATTTAAAAATGTGTAAGGGAGAATAATGCATAATAAATCATAAAAGTTGAATTAGAGTCAGCTTATAAAATACTTTAAATGCTAGAAGAATTCATATTTTATCCTACAGGTAATAGGGAGCCACTGAAATTCATTGAGTAGGGTAGTTACATCATCAGAACTGTATTTAAAAAAAAAACTTACTTTGGGATCCATATGGAGACTGGATTGAAAAGGGTAGAGGTTTGATATAAATAAATCAGTTGGGAGGGTATTACAATTGTCTCTGCAAGAAATGACAAATGATTGAACCAGGGCATTGCCTGGGTGAGGAGAGACATTGGGAGTGATATGATAGATATCGTGCAGGTAGATTAGATAGGACTGGGCATCTGTTCGGATATATGGAGTGAAGAAAGTGAAGAGTCAGGGTTGACTGTGAGACATGATTTTTACCTTTACAGAAATAGAGATGATCATAAGATGGATGGGATTTGAAGAAAAGATAAAAAGGTTGTTTTTTTTTTGACTTGTTGAGTCAGTAGACAGTAACATGCTATTGGAGCTTGGGATGATACTATGACTGGATATATAGATCTAAAAGTTATCCTAATACAGATTATAATTCATCTGACAGTAGCTAATGAGGTCACAAAAAGAGAATGTAAATGGAGAATAGAAAAGGACTCAGGACAAAGCCTTAGGGTTAAACCCATAGTTGAGTGTGAGATATAGTTGGTGATTTAATAGGGAGGACTGGAAACTGACAGATGGTCAGGTGGGAAGATAATTAAGGAAAAAAGGTATAAAAACTTAGAGAAGAAAGATTATTCAAGAGGAGAGGATAAGTAGCATTTCTCTTTCTGTCAATTATTTCTCATTTTTTCTTGCTGACATATTGACATGCACACACATAATATATCTGTCCTTACTTATCTGTAGAATTGTTGCATCCCCCACATTAGAATATACATTTCTTGAAGGTAGGTACCATCTATTTATTTTGTCATTATATCAACAAAATCTAAAATATTAGTCCTTGTTAAATCGAATTTAATTTTTCCTAGGCTCATCTTATACTCTATCACCTTGATAAAGACATTAATGCCATTTTATTACCTCAAATAGTTTTTGTCGTCTCTTGAATTTTTTTATTACATATAACCTAATTCCTTTATTTTTGTACCTTCTCATTAGTGATTACAATTTTTTTGCTATCACACACACACACACACGCACACACACACACACACACACACACACGCACGCACACACTTTACTACTATAGCTATTGTGGTCTCTATGGGTATTTTTTTTTAGGTGTATAAGCTCAGTAATGGAGTCTCTGGGTCAAAGGATATGGCCATTTTAGTCATTTTATTTGCATAATTACAAAATGATTGTAAAATTTCATAGCTTCATTCCACAGCACCACCCTCCCCAAACATTGAATACTGACATTTTTTGGTGATTTTTTTTCCCCAAATTGCAGGGTGTGAGATGAAACCTTAGGGTTGTTTTAATTGATATTTTTTCTTATTAATGATTTGGAACATTCTTTCATGTATTAGTGAATACTTTCTAATATTTGATAGACTGACGATACTCATTGCAAGGTTCTCATCTCCCTTCATAGAATATCTCTCTATACCCATGGGAGCATTCATAAAGTGGAATCCCTCTCCCACCAATACAAGCAGAACTTCTCCCTTCCCCAGCAACTTTTCCATCCTTTCTCCTTCCTTGTCAACTGCTCCCATGCACACTACAAGAAAACGTTGATTCATTTGTAGATAAAGTGTTGCAAGGTTTTGTCCACAATTTCCCAAGCCCGGATATTTGAGAAGCGAATAATCTCTTCAGGTGTAATTTTCTTTCTAAGAATATTTCAAATGCCTATGTTTTATTGAACATCTATCTTATCTTTTCATTTATAGGTAGATTTTAAGGGCAGGTAACCCTGGGCAGTATTTTAAGCTCTATTACTCTCTGGAACATATTGTTCCATTTCCTCTTGCATTTTGTTGTGGAATAGTCTTGTGTTATTTCCTTTCCTTGGTGTTTGAAGATCTTTCTCCTAGTTGCTTCTGAATTTTGTTTTTTCTCAATGGAATTTTAAAATTTAAAGGTCTTGGAGCCCTGCTTCTTTTCCTTCTTTCTCTCTTTCTTGCCTTCTTTGTTTCTTTGTTTGTTTCTTTCTCTCTTTCTTTTTTTTTCAGGAGGCAGTCTATGGAACCTTTTAATTGGTATTTTGTTGTTTGCATTCAGAAGTTCTGGGCAGTTTTCTTGTATTATTTTTTGCATTGTGTTATACAGGATTTTTACTTGTCATATTCTTCTGAAAGATCTATAATCCTTAGGTTTTCTCTACACATCTTGTCTCTGAGATCAATATGTTTTGCTTGAATAGAGAGCATGTTTTATCTTAATGTTATTACTTTTTTTTCTTCTTCTAGATTGTTATTCAGTTCTGTGTATTTGAATTCCCAAAAAGTTGATCTTTGCTTTATTTCTTTGGCGAGACTTGTCATCACAGATTCAGGTTTTTCTACTCTGTTAATTATTTCTACTGTAAGGGACAGAAATTCTGCTCTCAAAATTCTCATTTCTCCTTTAAACTACTCAGAGACAGCATGTTGTAACCACAAGTTGTCCTCAAATTCCGTAGAGTTCTCTGTTTCTTCAAATGTTGATTCTTTTTCCTTTGATTGAGAGTGTTTATTCATAGGTGTCTGAACTTGTTTATTACATCTGAAGGCCATGTTCCCTTGTGATGTTAATACTTTCCCTATTGTTTTATTGTATATGTTCAAGGCCTTTGAGTTTTCTTTCTCCTGAAATCTTTGGTAATTGCAGTCTTTTCCCCCTTATTTTATCTTATTTCTCACTTTATCACTCCTTTCCTTCTCTAGGGGCTGGATATCAAAAGCCTCTCCCTTGAAGGGCAATCCATGGTTCACCTATCTTCATCTCTGCCCCAGGTAATTTTGAGGGAGAGAGTATAATGGGTCCCATCTGGATGCCATGCTCTTGCCCTCAGGCTTAGTGGAGATACTACACATGGTATACTGTTCTGTTCCCTCCCTTATTCATTTTTTTGTGGTTTGGCAGCAAACATCACCACCATAATGATGTCATTGCAGCAAGGGGTGATAATTTCTGTTACTCAGAGTTTGAATTTCTGAAGTTCCGGGAGGGGAGGGAGTTGGGGTGTGGCATTGAACTTTATTTCAAACCCAGATAGTCATTTTGCCCCCTTTCCCTTTGTTCCTCCACTGTCTTCTAGAGATCTTTTACAGTATGGAACATTGCTCTGCTGCTGGATATTGAGACTTCAGTATATTTCTTCACTTTGGAGTTTGGGGCTCCACTGGAAAGTGGTGTATTGGAAAGAGGGAGGGAGGTTGGGGTGTGAAGTTGGGTTTTATTGCAAGATAATGGGTCAGATCAGATGGTGCAACCTTGGTGTAGGTAGAGTTAGGGTTATAGTTAGTGAGTAAACTTGAGTTAGGTATTGGTTCATGGAATACATACACACATACATATATATATATACACACATATGTATATATATATGTATATACATATATATGTATATACATATATATAATCTTATTTTGGGTATCTAGTGTGCTAGGTAATTTTCTTTATATTTGGCACATAATTTCTGTTTTGCAGAGGACTGAGAGTTTATAATGATCAGAGAAAATATCTAGTCCTCCACCTTTTTGGTCATATGATACAGAAGTTCTTTCGCACTGAAAATTTAGTGATTGGCTCTCATGAGCAATTTTGAGCTGATTCCAGAGCACCTCTGCATTTAACTCTCATAGAAATGAAGCCCAACAAACACTATTTCAGTAATGTTTTAAATTGTAATTAAAATCAAATTAGATTCAGTTTAAAATTGTTTAAGCAGCAATATTTATTAGGATCACAGATTTAGTGTTGGGAAGAGACCTCAGAAGCCATCATGCTCAACTTCCTCATTTTAGAGATGAGTAAATGAAGCCCAGATATGAAGTGACTAATTCACAATCATGTAGGTAATAATAAGAAGCTCTGGGATCTGAGCCCAGGTCTTTTGATTCAATATCCAGTGTCAACGCATCATCTTTCTTAGTGTTCAATTAAATACTTCTTAAAGATAACTTCTCTAATTTCTTTGATGGCAAAAAGCTGGACTAGAATTGCCATGATAAACCTCTTTCCATTAAACAATCAAGCAGTATTTATCCACTTGTACAATAATTCTCTGGCAACACAGTGTTGCCTGGGTTCATGCAGATATTATACATGGAAGGTCTTTTGACTCTATTCTTGGATCACAGTCATTCCATAGGGAGGGAAACCTTCCTTCACTTAAATTTAGACAAAGCCAATGGTATACATTTATTATCACTTTTAACTATCACTTGGTGAAAGGATGCCTACTTCAAGATGGCAGCTGAAAAGCAGGGACTAGTGTGAGCTCCCTGCCGAGTCCCTCCAAAAATCTATAAAAAATGGCTCTGAACCAATTCTAGAACTGCAGTACCCACAAAAGAGCAGAGGGAAGCAGGGCTCCAGCCCAGGACAGCCTGGATGGTCTCTGGGTAAGGTCTATCCCACACAGAGCTGGGAGTGGAGCAGAGCAGAGCAGAGCCCAGGGTGGGCGGCACAGACCAACTAGACTAGGAGCCGGGCAGAGTGTGCCCTAGTGCCCTGAATCAGTGAGCTGCAGCAGTTACCAGACTTCTCAACCCACAAACACCAAAGACAACAGAGAAGGTTAGTGGGAAAAGCTGCAGGAGTGGAAGGAGTTCAAGGTTCGGCTACCGCCCTGGGGGCAGTGGAGGTGGGGCAGCTACAGAACTACAGCTGCAGTTGCTTCTGGCCTTAGGCCCACCTGGTGGGAGGAATTAAGTGGCGGATCAGAGCAGGACTGAAGAGCCTGCTGAAGATCTAAGTCCAGTCCGGGCTGGGGGTTCTTGGGGAAGGAGGAGCGCTGGTGTGGCAGAGCTAGAGCATCCCCTCAAGTGTGGAACATAGAACTCTTTAGTCTACAAGCAGTCACACCCCGCTGAAAAACTCAAGGGTCAAGTTAGTTGGTTGGGAATATGGCCAGGCAGCGAAGATGCACCCAGATTCAGTCTCAGACTTTGGAATCTTACTATGGTGACAAAGAAGACCAAAACATACAGCCAGAAGAAGTCAACAAAGTCAAAGAGCCTACAGCAAAAGCTTCCAAGAAAAACATGAACTGGTCTCAGGCCATAGAAGAGCTCAAAAAGGATTTGGAAAAACAAGTTAGAGAAGTAGAGCAAAAATTGGGAAGAGAAATGAGAAGGATGTGAGGAAACCATGAAAAACAAGTCAATGACTTGCTAAAGGAGACCCAAAAAAATGCTGAAAAATACACTGAAGACTGGAGCAAGTGGAAGCTAGTGACTTGATGAGAAATCAAGATATTATAAAACAGAACCAAAGGAATGAAAAAAATGGAAGACAATGTGAAATATCTCATTGGAAAAACCACTGACCTGGAAAATAGATCCAGGAGACATAATTTAAAAATTACTGGACTACCTGAAAGCCAATATCAAAAAAAGAGCCTAGATATCATCTTTCAAGAAATTATCAAGGAGAACTTCCCTGATATTCTAGAATCACAGGGCAAAATAGAAATTGAAAGAATCCACTGATCACCTCCTCAAATAGATCCCAAAAAGAAATCTCCTAGGAATATTGTTGCCAAATTCCGGAGCTCCCAGATCAAGGAGAAAATACTGCAAGCAGCCAGAAAGAAACAATTTGAGTATTGTGGAAACATAATCAGAACAATCTAAGATCTAGCTGCTTCTACATTAAGAGATCAAAGGGCTTGGAATACGATATTCTGGAGGTCAATGGAGCTAGGATTAAAACCAAGAATCACCTACCCAGCAAAACTGAGTGTCATGCTCCAAGGCAAAATATGGATTTTCAATAAAATAGAGGATTTTCAAGCTTTCTCAGTGAAAAGACGAGAGCTGAATAGAAAATTTGACTTTCAAATGCAAGAATCAAGAGAAGCATGAAAAGATAATCAAGAAAAAGAAATTGCAAGGGACTTACTAAAGTTGAACTGTTTTGTTTACATTCCTACATGGAAAGATGATGTGTATCACTCATGAGACCTCAGTATTAGTGTAGCCGAAGGGAATATTCATATATAATATGTATATGTTTATGTATATATATATGTATGTGAGTGTATATGTATGTATATATGTATGTGTTTTATATATATATATATATGTGTGTGTATATAAAGAGAGAGAGAGAGAGAGAGAGAGAGAGAGAGAGAGAGAGAGAGAGGGCACAGGGTGAGTGGAAGATGAAGGGAAGATATCTAAAAGCAATAAAATAAAATTAAGGGATGAGAGAGGAATATATTGAGAGAGGGAGATAGGGAGAGATAGAATGGGGTAAATCATCTTGCATAAAAGTGGCAGGAAAAAGCAGTTCTGTAAGAAGGGAAGAGAAGTCAGGTGAGGGGGAATAAGTGAATCTTGCTCTCATCAGATTTGACCTGAGGAGGGAATACCATACGTACTCAATTTGGTAACTTACCCCACAGGAAAAAAGGAGGAAGAAGAAGATAAAAAAGAAGATAAAAAAGATAAAAAAGAAGAAAAAAAAAAGATGGGGGTGGAGGTAATAAAAAACAAACACTTTCAAAAGGGGACAGGGTCAAGGGAGAAAATTCAATAAAGGGGGATAGGTTAGGAAGGAGCAAAATAGAGTTAGTCTTTCACAGCATGAGTATTGTGGAAGGGTTATACATAAAGATACGCATGTGGCCTACATTGAATTGCTTGACTTCTTAGGGAGGGTGGGTGGGAAGGGAAGAGGGGAGAGAATTTGGAATTCAAAGTTTTAAAAACAGATGTTTAAAAACAGAAAGTAAAAAAGTTTTTGCTTGCAACTAGAAAATAAGATACACAGGCAATGGGGTGTAGAAATTTATCTTGCCCTACAAGAAAGAAAGGGAAAAGGGGATAGGAGGGGAGTGGTGTGACAGAAGGGAGGGCTGACTGGGGAACAGGGCAACCAGAATATACGCCATCTTGGAGTGGGGGGGAGGGTAGAAATGGGGAGAAAATTTTGTAATTCAAACTCTTGTGAAAATCAGTGCTGAAAACTACATATATTAAATAAAAAAATGTGGAAAAAAAAAGGTTGCCTACTTGTTCCAAAAATATTTTTGTACATTTTTGACCTGTTTAGTGGTCTAATGATGTCTTTCTATCCACTTCTTCTGTTTTGTTTAATAAGTGTTAATCTCTCCATAATTGCCATAGAGTGATAGATAATGTGTTTCATTAATATTTTATGGGTTTTCTTGGGAAAATTTCCAAATCTATGACAGCCCATTTTACTATAATAAATTGTATACATAAAGCCTGGGATAGTAAAAGTGTTAATTGCATGGAATTCTTTCCAGTTAACTTTGATTTCAGGATGCCATAAGTCCCTTAATTTATTCAGCTTTAACTTTCTCCTTGATATCTTTATATGTGGTTTAGTGTGTCTTGTCTGGAAGAGATCAAGGTATTTGTCGATTATCACTTTCGTCCATTGGTTCAAGTATAACTTCTGGATTACAGCTTGAAGTAAGCAGTCTTTATTTTTTCAAGGCTTTTTTAATGAATTTTATATTTATTCATTTCAAATAATCTTTTGACACCATTGGAGAAAGATTGTAGAGATGAAGGAGCTATTTAATATGTTCTTGTTGGAACCATAAAACAATATTTTCCATGTGAATTAAATGATTAGTATTATTTTTTGGTTTGAAAGCCTCCGTTAAACCAAAGTTCTGTAAGACAGCCTGTTTGGCCCTATTTAATTGAGATAATAATGCATTTAAAATTAGAAAGATAATGGGCTCAACCAATTTTGATAAAAATGTGACATTATATATAATTTTTTCCTTAACATTATGTTGGTGTGTTTTAAATACAGAACATTTTCCCATGTGGACACCAAACACTTCAGTGTTTTTCTGTATATTTTCCATGCATGAAAAAAGCACGAGTACAGAACTGAATAAAAAATTTTGTAGTAATCAACAAAGATAATATTGATCTTAAACAGTTTTATGGCATATTGTTCAGTGACTAAAAATCAATAATAAGTTGCTCTTTATACTCCTGTAACTTTTTGGCACATCATGTTTCTTTTATTACTGTTCTTCTTATCTTTAATATTAATATCACTATTACTTTTTATTACCATTTATTAGAAAAATTTAAACAATGCAATGGATTATCAAAATGAGGAGGCAGAGAGAAAGCCTTTATTTCTAGAAAACACTTGATCATCCTATTAAGTAGATAGATGTGGTTTCTGAGGCAATAAAATTTAGAGAGTAGCTTCATTTGGAGACTATTATGTTGGGCTCTCACTGATTGGCCAACAATAGGTCCCAGTCCAAGCCTCAATTTGTCATTGGCCCTGATGGTTCAGAGTGAATGTAAATAGCAATTGTTTCTGTTTTGGCCAGAAACCCTGTGAGTCTTCCCCTCAGATTCATTTTTTTTAATTAGGGAAGAGAAACCATTCTTTGCCTCATTTCTTATCTAGCTTTAATCTTTGAATGGGCATTGCCTCAGTTAAACTGAGACCTGTGAAAGACCTTAGCTTAAAAAGACCAAAGTCTCCCACTGCATCCTAGGCCACCTGTGATCCTCCTGATCTATATCTGGACACTGGACCCAGATGGCTCTGGAGGAGAAAGTGAGACTTGTAACTTTGCATTAGCCTTCCCTCGCTTAAATCCAATTCACTTGCAAGTCATGGCATCACTTTCCTGAAGTAATGGTTCTCTTCAAGAATGAAGGACAAATAACATTATGTTGGGCAACTAGGTGTTGCAGTGGACAGAGTACTGGTCCTGGAGTCAGGAAGACTCATCTTGCTGAATTCAAATCTGGCCTCCGATACTTACTAGCTGTGTGACCCTGGGCAAGATCACTTAACCCCACTTGCCTCAGTTTCCTAATCTGTAAAATGAGCTAGAGAAGGAAATGACAAACCACTCCAGTATCTTTGCCAAGAGAACCCTAAATTGAGTCATGAAGAGTCACACAGGACTAAAAAATGACTGAAGAGCAATGACAAAATATGGGAAAGAGGCATCAAGCACTTAACCTTGTCCACAGCATTCTTATGTGAGATCCAAACCAGATTAAATTATAATTGGGAAATATTTAACAAAACAAATAAAAATACAATAGGAAATAGGTAATGTTAATATATGGTATTACCAGCTTAACATGAAGCCGAAAAGGATCCTTATGTATGGTTTAGGGGCCTCTTTTTGTATTTGAGTTTGATACTCCTGATGTAGGAAGATGTAAGATTATGATGAGTTGTGATATCTGTGTAAAGACTCCTGTGAGACTCAGCAAAGTCAGATTCTCATAAAACATTCATCCAAAGTTGAAAAAGAATGATAAAGTTAAAATAATAGAGATTTGCCACCACTTCTAAAGGAATATTTCTTTTTCAAAATTGATAATGGTAGAATTTTTTTTTACTTCAACACTTCAATATGAGATGTACTCTAGCAATATAATCCTTTTATTGAATGTTCTCCCTTGATAGGGATTGTCTGTGTGTCCACTGGAGAACTTCTGGGTACTCTGACTTATTGTTCCCACCAAGTTAGTGTGGAAACTTTAGCATCTGACCTCTCTCATACTCAAATGCACAAGAATAGCCATCAATTTGCTTCATAAACAAACAGGTTAAAAAGAGTAAAGATACTGCTGGAGAATATCACATAATCATGTAAGCTGGGTCTACTCCAAATTCATGTAATCTTATTTCCCCCAACATTTATTAAGAATCCTTTTTGTGCCATGCCATTATGTCATCAGGCCAGAATTGGCTGATCCACAGGAATTCTTGGAAAACAACCAAAAAAGGTGTGTGTGTGTGTGTGTGTGTGTGTGTGTGTGTGTTGGGGGGGTGCTTCTCTTACTCTCCTTCTCTCTAGCTAGAGATTCTGTGCTATTTGACAAGAAGAAAACTGGATATCTGAGGCTCTGCCATGATTATAGGGTTGTAAATGCCATTTCTATCTCAGATAGGTATCCTCTACTCTTGATAAATAAATGATCTGATTGACCAAGTGTCAGTGACTGTGATATTCATCAAATTGGACTCTGCTGGGCATGAAACCAGATCTTAAAATCTGGCAAGTGGAAAGTGCCTTCTCAGTCACAGTATAGTTTACATGAATACTACATTATGCCATTTGGACTATCCAAGGCCCCAACATATTTAAAATGCTTATTAATTATAATCAGATCAAGTCAACATCATTTTATAAAATGTTTACTATGTGCCAGGAAGTGTGCTAAATGCTGGATATACACAGAAAAGCAAAAAATAATCTATACTCCTGGGGATTTCATATTCTAACAGGGAGGCAATTTGTAGAAAGCTATGTATAAGTAAGAATATAATCAGCAGAACAAAGATACTAGCATTAAGGAGTACCAAGAAAGCCTTCTTGCAGAAGGTAGGATTTTAGCTGAGATGCAAAAGAAGCCAGGGAAGTCAGGAGGTGTGAGGAGGGATGAAGAGAGAGAGAATTCTTGGAATAGGGAAAAGTCAAATGGAAATACATAGAGTCAGGAGATTGAAAAGTCTTATGAGAGAAACAGCAAGGAAGCCCAATGGAATGGGATCAGAACATGTGGAGAGAAGTAAGGTGTAAGAAGACTAAAAGTTAAGAAATGGTGTACTTCATGATGGTTTATCTTTTTTTAATCTTTATAATATTATCATTTATTCCTACTGAGAAGCATGCCAAATTCATTAAATCAGACCACTAGAGCCTGTATAAGCATATGTATCAAATTAGACAAATGTCCAATTTGAGAAGAGAAAGAGATCCTGATACATATGTTAGGTCACCAAGGAGTCTATATGTATTCGTGCAAATCGGAGAGTATATATAAACAAATTGTTACAGTGATTTAATTTTGGCTTCTTGTGTTACCATTGCCACTTCATCACTAGTTTCTCTGTTCTGACTGTGCACCTTTTAGATCTGGTAAATCATTCCATGACTCTCCAGTGGGTACCTAAGGTATAGTGGACAATTAAGAACCTGAAAAGGTAGTTCTCTTCAGTCCTTATCCTCATCTCTACCCTCATTGAGCCAACTTAGTGCGGAAATATGCATCCAGCGCATATTTCAATTCTTCAATGTATTCACTTCCCTCTATCCCTCCTCAAGTCACATAGAAATTTGATTGTGGTGACTGGGGCTATTCCCTAAAATAAGAAAATGTGTGGAAATGGGTAAGGTATTTCTTCCTTTTAGTTGTCTTCCATCTGGTTAAGCTATATGGTGTGGCATGACTGCTCCTACTTTCTTATCTAGGCTACCAAACCCAGAGTGCCTTTACCATGGTGCTCCTTTCCCAGGTCTTGTTTTCATTGTGCTTCAGCAGACCATTCTGATCTCTTCAGTCTCTGTAACCTCCATCTTCTCAATTTCTTCCATCTTCTGAATATAGGTAAGGGGGAAATGAGTATGGAATTATTTAGCATGCAGCAGAGGTATAGGATGAACTCTGTGCATTGTTCCTCTCCCAGAATAATAATATCTATCCAAGGCAGTAGAAGAGGGTAAGGGAACCTCAGAAATACTGAGTCAGGCAGTGTGGTATAGAATCTCTCTAGGTGGGTCTTTCCCTCTCTCAGTGTGACTGCTTTGGGGGCAGACTAATTGCAACACCCACTACCATTTCCGAAATTTTCCCAGGTGCAAGCAATCCCAGTTATAGCTTTTAATTTTGTTTTTCTTTTTTGAATAATATACTCTCTCAATTGAATAATATAACTCTCTCAAATCAGCTCAGATTCACTTTTTTAGAGGTATGTGACAGAATTTGTAAGAGAGCTCTGGTAAATCACTGGTTTCATTCCGCCATCTTGGCCCCACTGTTGATAATTTTTATCATTCATCTTTTTACAAGATTTTGAGTTCCAATTTTTTCTATCTCCCTTCCTCTCTTTCCGTCTTCTGAAAATGATAGGCAGTTTGATATGATTTATACATGTGCTATCATGGAAAATATTTCCATATCAGTTAAAGTTGTGAAAGAAGAAACAGAACAAAAGAAAAAAAAACAGGAGAGAGAATAAAGTGAAAAAATGTGCTATGGTCTGCATTCAGTCTCTAAGTTCTTTGTCTGGACATGGGTAGCATTTTCCTTTGTACTTTCTTTTGTACATTATTCTTTGTAAAGTTTCCTTTGTACACTGTGTTGCTGAGAAGAGCTGAGGCATTCACGATTGATACTCACACAAAGTTGCTGATACTGTACGAGTTTTCGTGGTTATGCTCATTTTACTTTGTATCAGTTGGTGCAAGTCTTTCCAGGTGTTTCTGAAATGTGTCTGGTCATCATTTCTTATTGCACAGTAGTGTTCCTTCACATTCATGTACCACAGCTTGTTCAGCCATTTCCCAATTGATAGGTATCCCCTCAATTTCCAGTATGTTACCACCACAAAAAAGGCTGCTAAAAATATTTTTGTACACATGGATCCTTTTTCCTTTTGATGTCTTTGGGATACAGACCTAGCAGTAGTATTACTAGATCAAAGGGTATGCACAGTTTTGTTGCTTTTTTAGTCATATTTTCAAATTGTTCTCCAGAACAGTTAGATCGATTCACAACTCCAACAATAGTGCATCGGTGTCCCAGTTTTCTCACATCTTCTCCAACATTTGTCATTTTCCTTTTCTGTCATATTAGCCAATCTGATAAGTATGAAGTGGTAGGTCAGAGTTGTTTTAATTTGCATTTCTCTAATCAAAAGCGGTTTAGAGCACTTCTTCATATGCCTATAGATAGCTTTGATTTCTTCATCAAAAAACTGCATATCCAAATCTTTTTGCCATTTATCAATTGGGAAATGGATTGTATTCTTATAAATTTGACTCAGTTCTCTATATATTTGAAAAATGATGCCTTTATCAGAGATACTTGCTGTAAAGATTGTTTCCCATTTTCCTGCTTTCCTTTTAATCTTGGTTACATTAGTTTTTGTTTGTACAAAAGCTTTTTATTTTGACATAATAAAAATGATCGATTTTACATTTTGCAATGCTCCTTATCTCTTGTTTGGTCATGAATTCTTCTCCTCTCCACAGGTATGACAAGAGGACTATTCCTTGCTCTTCTAATTTGCTTATGGTGTCACCTTTTATGTCTAAACCATGCCAAAAGTCTGCCATATTTAACCTTTCTAATATTCTATTTGCCTCCTTAGTTTCTTTCTTGTTTACTTTATGGTTGGATTTATTGAGTTTTGAGAGGCGACAGTGGAGATCCCCAACTAGTATAGGTTTGCTGTCTATTTCTTCTTGTAACTCACTTCACTTCTTCTTTAAAAATTTGGATGCAGGAGACTGCTGGGAACCAAGATGGTGGAGTAAACAGTGGATTGTTATAACTCTCCCATATTCAACTTCAAATAACCATAAAATAGTGCCCAAAACAAATCACGGAACAGTGGAGCCAGCAGAAAGACAAAGTGGAGAAGTCTTTTTGCCCAGGAGACTTGGAAGATTAGCAAGAAAGATCCTTGTCACTCAAGTAAAAGAGGAGTGCAGTCCAAGACAGTAAGTGTCCCAGCAAGCCAGCAGTGAGCCTCACCTCAGCAAACCAGAGGGAGATTCTTAGCCCCAATGTGGTGAGCAGGCAAGCACCAACACCAGGACCCACCATGTACCTTAAAATAGCCAGGGGAAAAGGCAGACTCCAGCTCCAAGAAACACCATAGGCTTTCGTGTAGCCCCAGGCAGGCAGGCATTTGCCAGCAACTAGACATCTATGTGCTTCAACACAGCCAAGGTCACACAGCCATCCTCCAGCATTCAGACCTCCACATTCTTCAGTGCAGCCCCAAGGTAATGCATAAAAACTCCACCTGGCCTCAGCACATACCAGACACCACCACTAGGACCCTCAGGTTGGCACCAGGTAAGATGCCAGATCCCTACATCCTCCAGCCTCCAGTGCCTGAGACCCCAGTACACAAACCCAGTGACCAGGCCCCTAGACCCCAGTGCTCCAGCAAGAGAGCTCAATTTTAAAAGCCAAGAAATAGGCCAAAAATGAGCAGAAAGCTAAAACAAACATTGACCAGAGAAAGTTACTATGTTGAGAGGGAAGTTCAAAACACAAACTCAGAAGAGGACAACATTGTTAATGTATCTATATCTGAAACCTCAAAGGGAAATATGAATTGGTCTCAATCCCCAAAAATCTCTTTTAGAAGAGCTCAAGAAGGATTTTTTTGGGGGAGACAGGGCAATTGGGGTTAAGTGACTTGCCCAAGGTCACACAGCTGGTACATGTGTCAAGGGTCTGAGGCCAGATTTGAACTCTGGTCCTCCTGACTCTAGGGCTGGTGCTCTACTCACTGCACCACCTAACTGCCCCTCAAGAAGGATTTTAAAGTTATGTAAGAGAGGTACAAGAAAAATTGAGAAAAGAAATGAGAAGTATGCAAGACAGAGTCAACAGTTGGGCCAAGATGGTGGAATGAAACCCGTGATTTGCCAGAGCTCTCTTACAAATTCTGTCACATACCTCTAAAAAAGTGAATCTGAGCTGATTTGAGAGAGTTAGAAGCTACCAGTAGACTGAGTGTGGCAGAATTCCAAGCTAGGAGAGTCCGCATGGACTACAGGAAGGGCCTATGGGCTGGGAGAGCTGTGGGCGCTTGGAACCACACCCGACCACACCAAAGCAGGAGCAGTTGGGGAACTCAGCCAGCAAACTGGGTTGGGAGAGCACTGGGTGCACTAAACTAAACCATATCTGAAAGCAGGAGCAGGAGCAGGCTCAGGGATGAAGTGCAAGCTATGGCAGGGATCCCCAGGCCTCTCAGCCCAGGATGGTAGTCTGTCAGAGGTATGGGAGACACTAGCACAGAGCCTGTGGCCACAAGAACAGCTACTCCTGAGGCTTCCAGCCTACAGTCTAAAGGTTTGAAACTTGCCTTCTTGAAATTCCGAGAGCCATAATGACCCGGTAAAATGGCTCTCATCCCTCCCTTCCTCACCCAAAGAATAGTGCCCTGGGAGAAACCCTGGAATAGAGGAGTCAGAAGTAGGGCTTCAGTAGCCTTTTAGCTTGAGAGGCAGGGGAGGCAGGCCCCTCTTGTGGTGGCAGAAGGAAACCAGTGCAGGAAGAGAGGTGTCCAAGTAGGCTCCACCTCAGCAGACTAGTGAAAGTTCTTGAGCCCCAGGTGGGTGGAAACATCAAGTGCCAACACCAGGACCCCAGGTTGCCTTTGTACAGCCAGTGGTAGTGTCTTTGAAAACCCAGACGTTGGTGCATCTGTCTCTGGGAACTGTGTGTGTGTATTGCTATAGACAGACAGAAGCTCTGTCTGCTGATTTATGTTATTTGCTCTGTTTATATAATTTCTGCTTGTAATTTCTGTTTGTGTTTTCTCGGAAGTTCAGGGTACTGACTTTTTCCTCTGAAATAAGTGAATGATATATTTGTGTTTAATTAAAGTGAGAGTGTAAACCCCTTAAAGTTGCTTTCCTTAGGAAAGCAGACAAAAAACCTGTGCTAGCAACCCTCCTGTGTGTGCTGGTGTTATTGGCCTTACACCTCCACAGCAGCTTCAAGTAGGGTTGTTGTTACAGTCTCGCTCTACTTCAAGTGTATTTCTTGTACACAACATATTGTAAGATTCTGATTTTTGATCCACTCTGCTATTTACTTCCATTTTATTGGGGAGTTCATTCCATTCATATTAGAGATATGATTACTACTTGTGTATTTGCCTTTGTCCTAGTATTCTCCTGTCCATCCTCTCCTTTCATTCTTTGCCTCCTCATTGTTTTGCTTCTCTCTACTACCTTTCCTGATCTCCCCTCCCTTCTGCCAGGACCCTCCCCCCTCCTCTACTTGATCTTGTCCCCTCCTATGTTCGTGTTGGGTAAGGGAGATTTCTATATTCAGCTGATTGTGTATATGAGCCAATACTGATGAGAGTAAGGTTCAAGCAATGTTTGTCACTCACCTTCCCATCTTACCCTCCACTGTAATAGTTCCTTTGCACATTTTCATGTGAAATATTTTACCCCATTCTACCTCTCTCTTCCTTCTGCACCCATTGTATTCCTATTTCTCATCCCCTAATTCTTTGTATGTCATTCCCACAAATTTACCTTCTACCCATAACCTCTGTCTATGTATGTTCCTCTAACTACTTTTAGTGCTACAATTTTTAAGAATTACAAGATCATGTTCTCATGTTGAGATGTAGATAATTTAGCTCTATTGAATCTCTTATGCTTTCCTTTCCCTTTTTACCTGTTCATGCCTCTCTTGGGTCTTAATATTGGAGGTCAAATTTTTTTTTAATCTTTGGTTTAGTCTTCTCCTTATGAAAGCTTGAAATTCCTCTATTTCATCAAATAATCTTTCTTTCCCTTGATGCTTAATTTTTCTGGGTAGGTGATTCTTGGTTGTAGTCCTAGCTCCTTTGCCTTCTGGAATACTATGTTCCATGACATTGTTAAGCTACACTTGAGTTATGGAGGCACTATCTTGAGGGGTTCTAGCTAGCTATCAATGTCCACATTAGCCATAAATATCTGGAACATGTTAGCCAGTCAGTCAATCATTTTGCAAATATCAATTAAGCACTTACTATTTTCCAGGAACTTTTCTGGATGTGAAGAGAGAATGGATACATGATCTAAACATAAAAGTTTACATCATAAATACACTAGAAGAGCAAGGAAAAATTTAACTTTTGGAATTATGTATAGGGGATGAGTTCAAAAACTAGACAATTAATAAAGAAGATTCACAGGATAAAATGGACATTTCTGGTAATAAAATTTTCCTTAAAAAATTTTGCACACATAGACCAAAAGTAATTAAAGTTCTAAGAGAAAATGGTAAATGGGGGAAAAAATCTTTGCATCAAGTTTCTTTCCAAAAAATCTCATATCTAAGGAATTCAAGGAACCATTTCAAATTCGTAAGATTAGGAGCTATTCCCTAATAAATAAATAAATGTTCAAATAATATAAACAGACAGCTTTCAAAGGAAGAAATCCAACCTGTCAACAACAGTATGAAAAGAGTGCTCAAAATTACAAATAATTAAAGAAATTCAAATTATAGCAGCTTTGAGGTTTTATCTCCCATCCATCAGATTGGCAAAGATGAGAAAAAAGGACAATAACACATGATGGACTCACTGAAGGAAGAGAGGTACATGAGTACACTATTAGTGGAATTGTGAGTTGTCTTCCCTTCTGGAAAGTAATTTGCAATTATGGCCCCAAAGTTCTTAAACTATGCATACTCTTGAGCCAGTTACACCAATGCTATAAATGTATCCCAAAGGAAAAAAAAGGAAGAAAAGCACCTATATGTACACAAACATTCACTGCACCTTTTTGTGGTAGCCAGCTAGAATAAGCTATATGATCATAACATCATTATAAATAAAAACAACTGTGAAAAATTTCACAGCTCTGATCAATGTAATAATAAGCTACTTTTCCATACATGATGTAGATGTAAAATGTATATATATATATTATATAGAAGATATAGCCACAGATATCAATATAGATAAAATATGTGCATAAATATAGCATGCAAATACACATGTGTATAAATAGCTACATATATGTATGCAGACATACATATCTACACATACGTAATACTATTAAGCACTCTCTATCTCTTTTAAACCCAGTTTACTAGTATTAATTTTAAGTCTTTAACTTTTTATTTATCTTGTTTCATCATTGTCGTAATATGAAAATGGAGTGTTAAAATTTCTACCTTTATTTGTTGTAAATGTTTAATAATACTGTAAACTTTTATTAAAATTTAACTGTTATATATTATTTGTGCATACAAATGAAAATTTATGTGCTCTTATTTTGAAAGATAATTTTAATTATATATACTTTTATTGTCTACATTCTTTAGTGCTTTCTGGACTGAAATGACCTTTGTTTGATATCACCAGTGCTGTTCTCACTAGCTTCAGAATGATAAATGTTTGTATGATATTTCTATTTTAATCTAGGTAAATATTTCTACATTAAATATATTTCTGCAGACAACATGTCATGGAATTTTTTTTGCATTTTTTATTGTTTAATATTTTTAGTTTTCAACATTGATTTCCACAAGATTTTGAGTTACAAATTTTCTCTCTATTGCTACGCTCCCCCCTACCCCCAAGGTGGCATATATTCTGATTGCCTTTTTCTCCAGTTGGCCTTCTTTTCTGTCACTCCACTCCCCACCCCTTTCCCCTTACCTCTTGTAGGGCAAGATAGATTTCTATACGCCATTGCCTGTCGATCTTATTTCCCAGTTGCATGTAAAAAGAGATTTTTTTTTGAGCATTTGTTTTTAGAACTTTCAGTTCCAAATTCTCTCCCTTCTTCCCTCCCCACCCACCCTCCTTGAGAAGGCAAGCAATTGAACATAGGCCACATATGTATCATTATGCAAAACACTTCGACAATTGTCATGTTGTGAAAGACTAACTATATTTCCTTCCATCCTATCTTGTCCCCCTTTATTCAATTTTTTCCCTTGACCCTCTCCCTTTTTCAAAAATGTTCATTTTTGATTACCTCCTCCCCTGATCTGCCCTCCCTTCTATCATCTCCCTCTCTTATCTCCTTCCCCCGTACTTTCCTGTGGGGTAAGATACCCAATTGAGTGTGTATGTTATTCCCTCCTCAGGTCAAATCCAATGACAGCAGGATCCATTCATTCCCTTTCACCTGCCCCCTCTTCTCACCCAATAGAAATGCTTTTTCTTGCCATTTTTATGTGAGATAATTTACCCCATTCTATCTCTTCCTTTGTCCTTCTCCCAATATATTCCTTTCTCACCCCTTAATTTAATTTAATTTTTTTAGATATCATCCCTTCATATTCAACTCACCCTGTGCCCTCTGTCTATATATATGTATGTATGTATGTATGTATGGGTATATTTTCCTTTCAACTATGCTAATGCTGAGAAACATCTCATGAATTACACACATCATCTTTCCATGTAGGAATGTAAACAAAACAGTTCGACTTTAGTAAGTCCCTTACTATTTCTCTTTCTTGTTTATCTTTTCATGTTTCTCTTGATTCTTGTATTTGAAAGTCAAATTTTCTATTCAGCTCTGGTCTTTTCATTGAGAAAGCTTGGAAGTCCTTTATTTTATTGAAAATCCCTATTTTGCCCGAGAGTACTACACTCAGTTTTGCTGGGTAGGTGATTCTTGGTTTTAACCGTAGCTCCTTTGACCTCTAGAATATCATATTCCAAGCCCTTTGATCCCTTAATATAGAAGCTACCAGATCTTGTATTATCCTGATTGTGTTTCCATAATACTCAAATTGTTTCTTTCTGGCTGCTTGCAGTATTTTCTCCTTGATCTGGGAACTCTGGAATTTGGCAATAATATTCCTAGGAGTTTTCTTTTTGGGATTTTTTCAAGAGGCGATCAGTGGATTCTTTCAATTTCTATTTTGCCCTGTGGCTCTAGAATATCAGGGCAGTTTTCCTCGATAATTTCTTGAAAGATGATATCTAGGCTCTTTTTTGATCATGACTTTCAGGTAGTCCAATTATTTTTAAATTATCTCTCCTGGATCTATTTTCCAGGTCAGTGGTTTTCCCCATGAGATATTTCACATTGTCTTCCATTTTTCCTTTCCTTTAGTTCTGTTTTATAATTTCTTGATTTCTCATAAAGTTACTAGCTTCTACTTGCTCCAATCTAATTTTTAAGGTAGTATTTTCTTCAGTGGTCTTTTGGACCTCCTTTTCCATTTGGCTAGTTCTGCCTTTCAAGGCATTCTTCTCCTCATTGGCCTTTTGGAGCTCTTTTGCCATTTGAGTTAGTCTATTGTTAAGGTGTTATTTTCTTCAGTATTTTTTTGGGTCTCCTTTAGCAAGTCATTGACTTGTTTTTCATTGTTTTCTCACATCACTCTCATTTCTCTTCCCAATTTTTCCTCTACTTCTCTAACTTGCTTTTCCCAATCATTTTTGAGCTCTTTCATGGCCTGAGACCAGTTCATGTTTTTCTTGAAGACTTTTGATATAGGCTCTTTGACTTTGTTGACTTCTTCTGGCTATATATTTTGATCTTCTTTGTCACCAGAAAAGATTCTATAGTCTGAGTCTCATTCTGAGTCCTTTTATGCTGCTTGCTCATGTTCTCAGCCAACTACTTTACCCTTGAGCTTTTTGTCAGGGTATGACTGCTTCCAGAGTGGAGAGTGCTTTGTCCCAAGCTTTATGTGCCTTGTTACTGCTGTTTTCAGAGCTACTTCTATTCTGAAGTGGTGTGATACTCCTCTCCTGGCCTATGCTTTGCTCTGTGAGTGCAGGCACTCCTTTTTGCTGTGTAACCACCAGGAGTACTCCCTCTCCACAGTCACCACACACTCTGCCATACCAGCACTCCTCCTCCCCCAAGAACTGCCAACCAGGACCATGACCCAGATCCAAGTAGGGCAGAGCAAGAGAACCCTGCCTCTGTACCAGCCAAGTGCTCCCTGCATTCCCACTCTGATCAGATGCTTGATTCCTCCCACTGTGTCTACCAGGGACTCAGGAAGCAGCTCAAGTTGGAGCTCTGGAAGCAGCCAGAGGAGCTTCCTGTTGCTGCTGCCACACCACCTCCACCTCCCCTGGTGCTGAGGCTGGACCATGCACTCCTCTCACCCAGATCTAGCAGTTTTCCCACTGACCTGCTCCATGGTCTTTGGCATTTATAGGTTAAGAAGTCAGGTAACTGCTGCAGTTCAGTGATTCATGCCCTTGAGGCCTACTCCACAGATCTCCTCTGCCTGATCTCCTCCAGTACACACTGGGCTGCGTTCTACTCCCATTACCATGTGATAGACCTTTCCTGGTGACCATCCAGGCTATCCTGGGCTGGAGACCTGCTTCCCTCTGTTATTTTATGGGTACTGTAGCTCTTGAATTTATTCAGAGACATTTTTTACAGGTATTTGGAGGGATTTGGGGGAGAGTTTATGGGAGTTCCTGTTTTCCAGCCACCATCTTGGCTCCACCCCCAGAAAGTCAGAATTACTTTTAATCCATATTTCAGACTTTTTTCTTTTTACTGGACAGTTTAATCCACTTACATTAAATTTTATAATAGTCAGGTTTGAATTGCTTTCTAGAAATCTTTGTTACATTTTCGTTCATTTTGTCAGAAGGGAATATTAACTTTTTTTTAAATTGCTAATGCCTTTTCAAAATAACCCAGCCATTTTCCATTAGAACAATAGTGCCCATTTACCTTTAAACAGAGAAAAATTAGGTGAAATCTATCAACACAATTATCACATCTGGCACTGTAGTTAACATTATTTATCCATTGACCTCTACTTACATAAAGGAGAGAGATATGTTTTGAAAAGCATTCAACTCCTTTTGTTTTTGCTTACATTATTTTAGTAGTATATGTCATTCATGTTATTCCCCTTAATTTACTCTATATTATTTCAAAAAATATTCCTATGCCTTGCTGAATTCCTCAAAGTCATCACTTCTTATTATATAGTAGTATTCCATTACTTTCACATGCTACAGGATTTTTTTATGCTTTTCCTTAATCAATGACCACCAACTTTTAGAACTTTTTGGCTACCAAAAAAAAAGTACTGCTCTGTTTTTGCATATATGGGTACTTTCTGTCTTTGACTATCTGGGGACATATGCCCACAGTAGCATTGGTACATCAAACAGTTTAAAGAGTTTACTGAGTTTTCTCACAAAATTGCAAACTGGAATATGTACTTCCCTCTTTTAAAAATGTTTATTATTAAACTGATTTAACAAGACAGCACTAAAAATGTTTATGGTATCAATTTTAAATATTTTAAATCCTGTCATCTTCTTATTTCCCACTATACCTTACTTGCTTTCATCAAAGGTGGATTTTCCACCTTGGGGTTGTCATGGCCCCATAGTCCCCTTTTAAATAATTATATTCCTCTTTTAAATAATTTTCTTTTTTTATTAGTAAAGGAATCTTAGTTTGATTGCATGGAACACTGTGTTGGAGGAGAACCTTTAATAAGGCTTAATTTTGTTCTACTCGGTCAATTTTCTTTTTAATCAACAGCACATATTTCTTTTGTGAATATTTGGGCTAGTCCAGCTGCTCCTCCTATCTTCATCTTCTTTAGTGCCATTTCCATTTCCTTAAATAGCATATTAAAGGCTGAAATGTTACAGTCCAAATGTGGTGATTCCACTCTTATTGTTGATGAAAGTAATTTATTAAAGAAATGTTGACAGAACTCTGAGAGATCTGCCCCATTTTTCATGTTTGTTGTTCTCTTTACAGTTTTATTTCTAAATGCTCTTTGGATAATCTGACTTAAATAGTCTGAGGCCAGGATTTTACCAGACCATATAAAAAATAAAAATGCACTAAAACAAATCTGCTGGGAGAAAGCTAAGAAAATAAGTATTAAAATGCTTTAACAAATTAAACATATATATAAAGGCATTATTGATGATAGTTTCATTCTAATTAGGAGGAAAAGCACACTAGATAACTCCACATATGTTAGTAGAACTCGTTTAGATACTTAAAATATGGCCATAATTTCTTATCCTTGCTACCAAAAGTCTTTAAGTTAAAAAATTGTATAATATGTAAATGCTATATTGCCTTTAATATTTTCTTCTTTAAAAAGAGGTGCCAATTCAAGTCTTCTTCTCAACATGTTCAAAACTGAGCTCATTATATTCCATCTCGACCAAAACCCTTTCTTTTTCATAACTGTCCTATTAATGTCATCCTCTCAGTCACCCCTCGTTAAGATCTAGTTGTCAGGGCAGAGACAAGATTGCTTAAGCTCCCTGCTAGGTCTCTCCAAACACTTATAAAAATGGCCCTGAACAAATTCTAGAGCTGTAGAACCCACAAAATAGCAAAGGGAAGCAGGACTCCAGCCCAGGAAAGCCTGGATGGTCATTGGGAAGGGTCTATCGCACTAAGCTGGGAGTGGAGGGGAGCACAGCCGAGCGTGGGCTGTGCCCTGACCAACCAGACTGGGAGCTGGGTGGAACAGGTGTAGAGCCATGAATCAGTGAGCTGTGGCAGTAACCAGACTTCTTAAACAACAAATGCCAAAGACAATGGAGAGGGTTAGTAGGAAAAGCTGCTGGGACACAGTGAAAGGAGTTTGGGGTTGGCCACTGCCCTGGAGACAGCAGAGGTGGTGCAGCTCTGAGGCTGCTTCTAGAGCTACAGCTGCAGTTGTCTCTGGCCTCAGGCCCACCTGGTGGGAGGAATTAAGTGGCAGATTAGAGGAAGAGAGCAAAGCCTGCTTTGCTCTGCCTGGATCTGGGCCTCAATCCTCGGTGGCAGTTCTTGGGGGAGAAGGAATGCTGGTGTGGCAGATCTTGCTGTGTAGAAGTAGCTCTGAAAATAGCAGCACAGCCCCTCAAGCTTAGGACAAAGTACTCTCTACTCTACAAGCAGTCGTACCCCAACAAAAAGCTCAAGGGTCACGTAGCTGGCTGGGAACATGAACAGGCAGTGAAAATGGTCTCAGATTCAGACTCAGACTTTGGAATCTATTTTTTTTTTGGTGAGAAAGAAGACCAAAACATACAGCCAGAAGGAGTCACCAAAGTCTAAGAACTTACATCAAAAGCCTCCAAGAAAAATATGAATTGGTCTCAGGCCATGAAAGAGCTCAAAAAGGATTTGGAAAAACAAGTTAGAGAAGTAGAGGAAAAATTGGGAAGAGAAATGAGAGTGATGAGAGAAAACCATGAAAAACAAGTCAATGACTTGTTAAAGGAGACCCAGAAAATACTAAAGAAAATAACACCTTAAAAATAGGCTAACCCAAATGGCAAAAGAGCTCCAAAAAGCCAATGAGGAGAAGAATGCCTTGAAAGGCAGAATTAGCCAAATGGAAAAGGAGTTCCAAAAGACCACTGAAGAAAATACTACCTTAAAAATTAGATTGGAGCAAGTGGAAGCTAGTGACTTGATGAGAAATCAAGATATTATAAAACAGAAGCAAAGGAATGAAAAAGTGGAAGACAAAGTCAAATATCTCATTGGAAAAACCACTGACCTGGAAAATAGATGCAGGAGAGACAATTTAAAAATTATTGGACTACCTGAAAGCCATGATCAAAAAAAGAACCTAGATACCATCTTTCAAGAAATTATCAAGGAGAACTACCCTGATACTCTAGAGCCAGGGGGTAAAATAGAAATTGAAAGAACCAACCAATTGCCTTTTGAAAAAGATCCCAAAAAGAAAACTCCTAGGAATAGTGTTGCCAAATTCCAGAGCTCCCAGATCAAGGACAAAATGCTGCAAGCAGCCAGAAAGAAACATTTTGGGTATTGTGGAAACATAATCAGGATAACAGAAGATCTATCA
Source organism: Trichosurus vulpecula (assembly GCF_011100635.1). Taxonomy (NCBI): domain Eukaryota; kingdom Metazoa; phylum Chordata; class Mammalia; order Diprotodontia; family Phalangeridae; genus Trichosurus; species Trichosurus vulpecula. The sequence goes on from NC_050581.1 coordinate 26,817,890, forward strand.
GCTTCTACATTAAGGAATTGAAGAGTTTGGAATATGATATTCTAGAGGTAAATGGAGCTAGTATTAAATCCAAGAATCACCTACTCAGCAAACCTGAGTTTGATGTTCCAAGGTAAAATATGAATTTTCAGTAAAGTAGAGGACTTTCAAGCTTTCTCAGTGAAAAGACCAGAGCTGAATAGAAAATTTGACTTTCAAACATAAGAATTAAGAGAAACATGAAAAGGTAAAGTTGAACTGTTTTATATACATTCCTACATGGAAAGATGATGTGTATAATTCATGAGACCTTAGCATTAGTGTAGCTGAAGGGAATATACATACATACATACATAAATTCATATATATATATAATATAAACATATATGTATATATATACATACACACATATTATACATATATATATATATATATATATATATATATATATATATATATATATAGACAGAGGGCACAGGGTGAGTTGAATATACAGGGTTGATATCTAAAAAAATAAAATCAAATTAAGGGATGAGAGAGGAATATATTGAGAGAGGGAGAAAGGGAGAGATGGAATGGGGTAAATTATCTCACTTAAAAGTTCCAAGTTAAAGCAATTCTTTGGAAGGGAAGAGGTGCCAGGTGAGGGGGAGTGAGTGAATCTTGCTCTCATCAGATTTGACTTGAGGAGGGAATAACATACACACTCAATTGGGAATCTTACCCCACAGGAAAGAAGGAGGAAGGAGATAAAAAAAAGGGAGATGATAGAAGGGAAGGCCGAGATAGGGAGGAGGTAATCAAAAGCAAACACTTTTGAAAAGGGACAGGGTCAAAGGAGAAAATTCAACAGAAGGGGACGGGATAGTAGGAAGCAAAATATAGTTATTCTTTCACAACATGAGTATTTTGGAAGGGTTTTGTATAATGATACGCATGTGGCCTATGTTGAATTTGCTTGCCTTCTTAGGGAGGGTGGGTGGGGAGGGTAGAGGGGAGAGAATTTGGAACTCAAAGTTTTAAAAGCAGATGTTTAAAAACAAGTTGTTTTTTCATGCAACTGGCAAATAAGATATCTAGGCAATGGGGCATAGAAATCTATCTTGTCCTACAAGAAAGTAAGGGAAAAGAGGAAGGGGGGAGTGGGGTGACAGAAGGAAGAGCTGACTGGGGAATGGGGCAATCAGAATATATGCCATCTTGGAGTTGGGGGGAAGGTAGAAATGGGGAGAAAATTTGTAATTCAAAATCTTGCAGAAATCCATGCTGAAACTAAAAATATTAAATAAATAATTTAAAAATTCTCGTTGTCATTCTTGATTACTCACTCTCTTTCGCCCCCCCACCATTCAAGTTCGGTCATTACCTACACAATATCTCTTGTAGATGCCTTCTTTTCTCCTTTGACACTACTACCACTCTGGAACAAGGTCTCATTACCTTACATGTAGATTATTGCAGCAGCCTACAAATTTCTACCCACTCCAATCAATCCTCTTCTCAACTATCAAAGTGATTTTCATAAAGCACATAAAGGTCTATCTATGTCACATCCCTATTCAATAAACTCAAATGACTATTACGTCCAGGACCAAATATAAAATCCTATGTTTGGTCCTTTCAGCCATTAATAACCTGACCCTTTCTTACTTTTTCAGTTTTCTTATACCTTACTTCACTCCATAAACTCTCTGTGATCCAATACATTGGCTCTTTCACGTTCCTACCACAAGAAAACCCATCCTCTGATTTTATGTATTTTAATGGGTTGTCCCTCATTCTTGGAATACTTTCCTTACTTATTTCTGCTTCTGGTTGCCTTTGACTTCCTTTCTGATTCAGTTAATATCTGACCTTTCTCAGTCATACTTAATCCTAATGCCTTCACTGAGATTATCCGTAACTTATTCTGTTTGTATGTTATTTATGCCTAGTTGTTTGCAAGCCCCTCAACTAGATCATAAAGTTCTTGAGAGCAGGGACTTTTTTGCCTTTCTTTGCATCCCCAGTGCTTAGTACATAGTAGGTATTTAACAAATGCTTGTTGACTTTGTTCAATTCAGTAAAAAATATTCTCTATATTCAAGGCACTTTACACTGGGCCAAAAGACCCAGATGTTGAAAACAACATAAGACTTTGCCTTTAAGGAACTCATAGAGTACTAGGTAGGATGGAAAAGATATGCCAACAAATAATGATAACACAAGGTAGAATCTGGGAGGTACCAACAAAGTGCTATATGAAAATCTAAGGAGGAAGAAAATTGCTTTCAGCTTGTGAGAATTGGGAAACCTCCATAAAGGGGGTGGCAACTGAACTGAATCTTAGAAGAAAAGGAAGATTTCAACAGAAAGAATGACAGAGGTATATGATAACATCCTGCTGGTTTGCCTGGAAGATTAGTATGTAAAGAGCAGAGATAAGGCTGTCAAGGTTGACTGGAGAAAGAGTTTACATTGCTTAAATGTTTTTGACATAAAAACTTTATTTTATAGGTCTAATAATTAAGAACCATTGCTAGATCCAAATAGTTGGAGTGCTCTGCTCTGTATCTTCACAATTTTTTTTGTGCTTGGGGCTCAGGCATTTGTGGAAGATCAGGCATAATCCTAGTGGAGTCTGACCTCTAATGAGAAGTGATACATTCTGTTTATTACCTTCCCACTCATTGTGCTCTCATTCTAGAGTGCTGGGGGAAAAGGCACTTAAAGCTTAGGTCTTAGCTCATAGCTATGATCTCCCCAAAGGGTGAAGTGAAAAGTATTAAAAGTATGATATTAATCAAGTATGGAACAGGTAATTTTTCTTATATACAAAAGAAATGTTAAACACAGTATGTTCAGAAAGATGCCTTGACAGAAAGACTTAGAATAGGATTCAATAACAGCTTATAACAACTGTTATACTCTCTGGGAAGGGAAGGATTTAAACCTCATCAGAACAGAAAGTGTTTTGTAGGACTGCTGAATATTATTACAGCATTACATTTTACCTCAGCTCTATGTAGTCTCCTCCAACTCCATGTCTAGTGACTAGCCAGGCCAGAGCTTGGGTTCCTATACTTGTTGGTGGTCATCTTCTCCAAATAAGAAACTTCTTCTACTACCATTAAATTGTACCCATGGATCCCAGACCCCAGGTCTCTCAAATTCACAAAGTCCTTTCCAAGTCTGAATGTGTCTACCTGAATTTCAAAGTTCAATAATCTGGCTCAAGGAAGAAATTCAAAACAGAAGAGACAGCCAAAGTCTCAGGTTCAAGCTCAGCTAATTGTCCTCCTTTAGCTGCCACAGATGAATGGTGGACTTACTGTTAGGGGAGATGAGGCCCAGCAAACCCCCACACTTCATAGGAAGTTGAAATTGTATGATCCTACCTCTAGGGTCAAAGGAAAAGAGTCACATCAATGACTTTTTAAAAGTCCACTGTGTCATTAGCTTTCTTTGCAAATTGGATGCATGTAATCATTAAGCACTTCCTATATGCCAACCACTATACTAAGCAATGGCTATTCAAAAGAACCAAAAAAATTCTTTGATATATGAAGAGGGGCTTACATATGTAAGGAAGGAAGGAAGAGGCAATATGTATAAAAATTATAGATATAGAATAAAAGAAAGGTAAAATTCAAATGACTGGGAGTTTGACAAAAGCCTTTTATATTTGTGCTGCATTTTGAAAGCCCCAGAGGTCAAAATGTGGATGTGAAGCAAGAGAATATTCTAGGCATGGAAGACAGTAAAAATTCACAGCCAGAATGGAGCAAATGGAAGTTAATAACTTTATGAAAAATCAAGAAGTGATAAAACAAAACCAAAAGAGTGAAAAAAGTAGAAGACAATGTGAAATATATCACTGGAAAAACAACTGACCTGCAAAATAGATCCAGGACAGATAATTCAGAAATTATTGGACTACCTGAAAGCCATGATCAGAAAAAGAGCCTAGATATCATCTTTCAAGAAATTATCAAGGAAAACTGCCCTGATATTCTAGAACCAGAGGGGAAATAGAAATTGAAAGAATCCACCAAACACCTGAAACACCAAAATGAAAATTTTATAGCCAAATTCAGAGTTCCTAGTTCAAGGAGATAATATTGCAAACAGCCAGAAAGAAACAATTTAAGTATCATGGTGCACAGCAAGGATAACACAAGATTTAGCAACTTCTACATCAAAGGACTGGAGGGCTTGGAATATGATATTCTGGAGGGCAAAGGATTTAGGATTACAAACAAGAATCACCTACCCAGCAAAACTGGGTATAATAATCCTTTGGGGGAAAAATGGATATTCAATGAAATACAAGACTTTCAAGCATTCTTGATGAAAAGACCAGAGCTGGATAGAAAATTTGACTTTCAAATACAAGACTCAAGAGAAGCATAAAAAGATAGACAGGAAAGGGAAATCATAAGGGATTTAATGAAGTTAAACTGTTTACATTCCTACAAGGGAAGATGATATTTGTAACTCGTAAGACCTTTCTTATTATTAGGGTAGTTAGAAGGAGTATATATAGACAGAAGGCAGAGGTGTGAGTTGAATATTAAGGCTGATATCCACAAAATAAAATTAAGGGGTGAGAGAGGAATGTACTGGAGAAAAGAGAAAGGGAAAGGCAGAATGTGGGTAAATTATTTCCCGTAAAAGAGATAGGGAAATCATACAATGGAGGGGAAGAGGGGGGAGGTGAGGGGGAGTGAATGAACCTTATTCTTTAGAATTATCTCAAAATGAGAATAACATACACATTCAAATGAGTATAGAAATCTATCTTACCCTACAGAAAAAGGAGGGGAAGGGGAATAAAAGAAGAGGAGGTGATAAAAGGGAGGTTAGATTGGGGGAGGTGTAGTCAGAAGCAAAGAAACTATTAAGAACGGACAACGTGAAAGGAGAGAAAGAATAGAATAAAGTGGGGGTAGGATGGAGAGAAATACAGTTAGCAATAGTAACTGTGAAAAAATTTGGAAGCAAGTTTCTCTGATAAAAGCCTCATTTCTCAAACATATAGAGAGCAGAGTCAAAGGGCTATAAAGCCATACCTACCCTTTTACCTAGCAATACCACTACTAGATCTGTATCCTAAAAGAGATTTTTAAAAAAGGAAAATGACCTATATGTACAAAAATATTTATGGTAGCTCTTTTCTGGGGCCAAAGAATTAGAAATTGAGAGTATGCCCATCAGTTGGGGAATGGCTGAACAAGTTGTGGTATCTGATTATGATGCAATACCATTGTAGTATAAGAAATGATGAGCAGGCAGATTTCAGAAAAAACCTGGAAAGACTTGCATGGGCTGATGCAAAGTGAACTGTACTGTCTACAAAATAATGGCAATACTGTAAGATGATTGGGATCAGCTGCGAATGACTTAGCAATACAATGATCCAAGACAACTCTGAAGGACTTACGATGAAAAATGCTCTCCATCCCCAGAGAAAGAACTGATGGTGTCTGAATACTTATTGAAGCACACTTTTTTAAAACTTTCTTTACTTTTTCTTGAGTTTTTTTTCTATGTTTTCTTTCACAAGATTACTATTATGGATATGTTTTGTATGATTACACAAGTATGACCTATATGGAATTGCTTGCCTTCTCAATGAGGGGTGGGGTGGGGAAGGAGGAAGGGAGATACTTTGGAACTCAGAGTTTTAAAAATGAATATTAAAAATTGTTTTTTACATTTAACTGTGGAAAAATTAAATACTAAATAATAATTAAAAAAATCACAGTCAGGAGACAGATCTTGGAGACAGAGGGGGAATGCAAATAGGCCAGTATAGCTGGATCAAATAGTGTGTAGAGAAAATAAACTATAAGAAGACTGGAAAGGTAGCAATAGGCCAGATTAAGCAGATCTTTAAATGCCAAGTTTAGGACTTTATGCCTGATCCTGGAGAAAATAGGAAACCATTGGAGTTTGTTGAGTAGAGATGTGAAATGGCAAGACAGGCACTTAAAAAAAAAACATTTTGGCAGCTTTGTGGAGAATGGGTTAGAAGCAAGGAGACTAATGAAAAGGCTATTGAAATATGCCTAAGTGAGAGGTCATGAGAGCCTAAATGTGTGTAGTGGTAAGTTGTACCTTCAGGAGGATACCGAAGTTGTGAGCTTGGGAGGCACGTTTTTGAGAAGGAAAGGATTTTCATTAGAAAAATTATTTTGGCAGTTTTGTGAAACAGATAGGAGAGGAGAGAGAGGAGAAACAGGAAGACTAGTTAAAAAACAAATAGAATTGAGAAGTAATGAGGTCCTGAGCTAGGGTGATTGTAGGATGAGGTGAGAGAAATAGGCTAATACTTAAGATGTTTTGGAGGTAGATGATACTTGGTAATTGTTTAGATTGGGATGATGAGTGAGAAGAAAGAGGTGACTCTGAGGTTTCAAGCACTGTTAGGTGGCACAGGATAGAATGCTGGGCCTGGAGTCAGGAAGACCCAAGTTCAAATCGAGGCTCAGACATTAGCTATGTGACCCTGAGCAAGTCACTTAACCTAATTTGCCTCAGTTTCCTTTTCTGGAAAATGAGCTGGAGAAGGAAATGGTAAACCACTCTAGTATCTGCCAAGAAAATGGGGTCACAAAGAGTTGGACATAATTTAAAAAAAGACTGAACAACATCAACCATGGTTCTTTTGATTAAAAAAGAGAACCTGAGTGGAATGGTAACTTTAGTGGGTAAGATAACAAATAAAACTGAGTTTCTGGCAGTATATTCAGGTGAAGATATCCATCTGGTAGTTGGAAGTGAAGAATTCCATATGGTTCAGTTCCACCTTTCTATTATAAATAAGTAAATTTGTTTACTTATTTAGAAACAAAGACTGTTCCTATTCCCTGGCGGGAGATTAAAAAAGAAAGAAGTAAAGGAAGTACTAGCACAAGAACTAGAAATTTCTTTCCTTGGGTGTATAGTTCTACACACTATGATGAATGGCAGCTAGGTGATATAGTGGATAGAGCGTCAGGCTTGAAGTCAGGAAGACTCGTCTTCCTGAGTTCAAATCTGACCTCAGACAGTTACTAGCTGTGTGACCCTGGGCAAGTCTCTAAACCCTCTTTGCCTCAATTCCTCATCTGTAAAATGCACTGGAGAAAGAAATAGCAAACCAATCCATTATCTGCCAAATAATCCCAAATGGGGTTATGAAAAGTTGTATATGACTGAAAGGACTGAACGACAACATAGTGCTGTAGGCAGGCTTGGTTTGGCTACAGGGCAATGAATTGCTACAAGTAACTAGGAAGAGAAGGATGTCATGCAGGGTATCTTCTGGTGATTTGTTTTCATTACTAATTATGCAAAAACCGCAAATGTCCTCTTCTTAGGTGAATATATTAAAACACTGTGACCTATAAGTAACTTATTAATTGTAAAACAGACCAAAAATATAACTAGAAGTCAATAAGATGTAGTTGACATCTTTCATGACAGGTTATATATAAGTTATTGGACTTGTGGTATTCAAATTCTCAGAAAGCACCAGTACTATTAGGTCTTCATAAAATATTTTTGCCTGCATATCCATTAACAACTTAAGTTGTAGCTATAATAGGAAAAAAGCCCAAATCTCATTTGAAAGTTCAGTCTAATTAAATTTAAGCATTTATTAAACAGCTACCATGTTCCAAGCATTAGAAATATAAGTGAAAGGAGAGAGGAAATGAGCATTTATAAAACGCCTATATGTCAGACACTTTATTAAGTGCTTTACAAATATTATGTTATTTCATTCTCACAACAACCCTGGGAGGTAGGAAATATTATTATCCCCATTTTACAGAGGAGGAAACTGAAGCAAACACAGGTACAGTGACTTGATCATGGTCACACAGTTGGCATCTGAGATGGATTTGAACTCAGGAGTTCTGCCCAGTGCTCTATTCACATTAGTATTAACTAGCTGCCTCTACAGTTTTCATATTAGTATACTAGATTAAATAATTGATGTGGTGAGATTTGGTCTATGATATTTCGGGCCTCTTCTTTCCACCATCTCATTTATTTAATTTTTGCTTTCACTCTTGAATCCCTGAATATTTTCAGAAACAGACTTCTTAATGGTTCCTCTGTGGTTAATTTAGTATTGTTTTGAAGTCCATAGTTATTTTTCTCTTTTAACTTTTCCCCCTTTTTTAACTTGGGTAAATTCTTTTTGGATTACTTATTCCTTCTGTGGTTGGTGCATGTTTTTAAACTTTTTAAATTTTTTTTCAGTTGTCTGGGGTATTTGTAAAGGAAATAATCTGCTCATAATTGGTTTTCGAATTTTTGGCAAGCATGCTTCAAATGCCTCTATTTTATTGAACATCCCATCTATTTTTCTTTGATGATTAGGCTCAGGTTTGCAAGGTAAATCATTTTGGGCTATATCTTTAGCTACTTGATTGTTAGGACATACTATTCCATTCCCTTCTGTGGTTTCTGGTAGGTTCAGAATACTTCTGTGTTATTTGAATTATTTTTCTTTTTTATCTGAAGTTTTTTTCTCCTTCTGGTCAAGAATTTATTGTTTGTCATTGTAATCATTGCTAAATTTAACAACCACGTATACTGGATTTATAGCATAGCATCCCCTGCCCCTCTTTCTGGAGATGATCTATGATTTCTCTTGATTGACACTGTTTTCTGTGTTAAGAAGTAATAGACAGTTTTCTTATATTACTTCTTGCATAATTGTGCTTAGTTTTTTGACTCGTGTTCTTTTGTGAGATCTCTGATTGTTAACTCATCTCAATTGTCTCTATCGTTAAGATGTCTACATTGTTTTGCTTATATAGAGAGCTTTTCATTTAACATTTTTATTTTCAACCTTCCTTCTAGAGTTTTTTCTTTACTTCTCTGTATTTATATCCCTAGTCAGTTATCCTTTTTTGTTTCTCTGGGGAGACTTGTTATCTTGGATTCAAGTTTTTCTGTTTTGCCAATTATTTCTATGGTGTAGGCTATGTAGTGGGCTTTCATCATTCTTATTTTTTTCTCTTGAATTTCAGGAATGTCATATTTTGATTCAATGCTTTCTTTGAAATTCACAGGATTCTCTGCCTCATCAGGTGCTGATTCATTTTCCTTTGTTGAAATGATTATTCATAAATGTCTGGACTCATTTAGTTGATCTGGAGGCCAGATTCCCTTTTGTTATTAATCTTTTCCCTGTTGGTTTATCTGTTTGTGCTCAAGGCCTATAAATGAGTTTTCTTCCTTCAAAGATATTTGGTAATTTCAGACTTTTTTCCTCATATGTAGGTAACTAGGCAGCAGAGTGGATAGAGTGCTAGTCCTGGAATCAGGAAGACATAAGTTCAAATTCAGCCTTGGACACTTGACAGCATTGTGTTACTTTGTGATAAGTAAGCAAGTTATTTAACCCCTGTTTGCATCAACTTCTTCAACAGTAAAAATAGAGATGATAATAATACCTCCTTCCCTGAGTTGTTGTGAGGATGAAATGAGGTGATATTTATAAAATACTTAGTACAGAGCCTACCACATGGCAGATAATAAGTGCTTTTTCTATTCCTTCATCCCTTATATTCCCCTAACAGTCACTTTCCAACTTTTTTCCCTTTGATGGCAGATTCCCCTGAGGCCTAGGTTTCAAAGCTATCTCAATTTCCTCTCATGCTGTGAATTAACTTTTCACTGGTCTCAAGGGACTTCTGCTGGGATAGAATGCCTGCAAATGGATCCCAGTCCCCTTTCCTTCAGGCATGGTATAGTTCCCCTTTACTTCCTGGGATGGAACCCTGTCCAAGTTTCTACTGTTCTATTTCTGCCTAATAGCTGTTAAAGACTGTCATGCTGCCATACAAAATAGAGTGCACTTCTGCTTTCCTGTATCTCCACCTACTCTGTCACTCTTATAGATCTTTTTACATAATGGTATTGATGAGTTGACAGGTACAATTTAGTAGCTATTAGGGTATATTTAAAAATTACTTTCCAGAATAGTTGGACCAATTCACAGTTCCATAAACAATGTGTTAATGTATCTGTGTTCTTACTTTTCTGATGTTAAGATCAAATACCAGCTATTATTTAGAGAATACTTCTGCTCGATGTATAAGCCACACTTCTGCTCCAAAAGAATAACTTTGATACAACTTCTGTTTGAAAATTTCACCTTATTCCTTTTTTAAAAAATGGGGAGTAAATGCTATTGGTTTTAAGCTGAATGAATCCCTTAATGACCACTGGTTTATAGCTAAACTTGAGGTGAAGTTTTTCCCCTCAATAGCTCCTTAGTTCCTGGAGCTGACTGATTCTGTTGTTACTTCATATTTTCAGTGGCAGAAATCAAACATCTTTGTTAGTTGGATCTGCTTTGGGTTTAAATTCTTTCATCTATAATTTCTTTGAATATGTCTGCCTTTCTGCCCCAAATTTTGGTTTGAAGTCTCTAGACTTTTCTCCTACCTTTAATCCTCATCATAAGCTCTGATGCAAAGTGGCCTTTATCTCTAAGGCCTCTCTTAGTTCTAAATCTATGATGTATGGGACTTGGTAGGTTCTGAAGAAGGTTAGACTAAGCTCAACCTTCAAATTGTTCTTGTGTCAACATTTCTCTTGTTTTAAAGTTGATTTTCTTAAACTTATATTTCATTAAATTGATGTTTCTAAGGGTTTCGCGAAATTTTTTGAAATTTACCTTTTTTCCCTAGTTTTTTCCTTTTGTATTTGTATTTTGAACTTTTTTTTAAACCTGATTTATTTTTGTTTTAACAATCTCAACTTCTGTCTTCCCCAACTAAAATGATTTTGTTTACTCTTACTGTGATGTGTTGAATTGGATATATTCACCTGGTCTTCATTTTAAGTTGATTAATAATTGGTAAGCAAATATAATACATGAAAGATGTGGATAATGTGGCTAACTCTTGTGGCATGCTACTGATGTCAACTGCCTGTAAGCCATGCTGACTTCCTTCCCTTGATAATCATTGCTGGAGGAAGTAATAAAATGGAGATGATTTCACCTAATACTTTATGGTATTTCTCTACCTTTATTGTCTCTACTTCATTTTGTGTAAAGAATTGTTTGACTTCTCCAAACCTTTCCTTTTGTTTTTCTTGCCACCAACCATATTTCTATCCTAACCACCTCTATTTATTTAAGTCTTGTGAAATAACCTAATTAATTCAGAAGTCAGAAGCCATTGGATATAAAATCCCTTGACTTCCTTATGTCCTTCCTCAGACTTCCTAAAAAATCACAGAATATTAGGGATGGAATGGACTTCAGAGGCCTCCCCATCCAACCAATATTTGAACAAGAACTACTTCTACAACATACTCTCCATGTGATCATCCAGAGTTTATTTAAAAATCCACAGTGAATGGGATCACGCACTTTCATTTCAAAAAAATTAAATAGGTATTTATTGAGCACTTTATACGATTCTGTTCAATAAGCACTTATTTGTATTTGTATTTATTTTTTAAATTCAAATTCATTTTAATTTTCACTTCAAATTCTGTCCCTCTCTCCACCCACACTCAACCCACTGAGAAGGCAAGAATTAAATATTCATTGAGCATAAGAAGTCATGCAAAAACTTATTTCCACAATAATCATGTTCTAAAAAAGAAAAAGAAAGGAAGAAAAAAAGAGGTGATTCAATCTGCATTCTGAATCCATCAGTTCTCTATTTGGAGGTAGAAAGCATTTGTCATAATAATCCTTTGGAATTGCCCTGGTTAATTGAATTTACCAGTTATTGGTTTTTACAGTATTGCTCTTACTGTGTACATTGTTCTCATATTTCTGTTCATCTCACTTTTGATCAGTTCGTAATGTCCTCTGATGTTTTCCTGTAATCGTGTTTTTTATCATTTATTAGAGCACAGAAGTTTTTCATCACATTCATATACCATAAATTATCCAGTCATTGCCCAATTGATGGACATTCCCTCAGTTTGTAATTCTTTGAAATCACAAAGAGTTATGATAGTTTTGTACACATAGGTCTTTTCATTATTCTTTGATCTCTTTGGGGTATAGACTTAGTAATGGTTTTACTGGTGTGCACAGTTTTATAGTCTTTTGAGCAAAGTTCCAAATTACTTTCCAGAATGGTTAGACTGGCTCACAGCTCCACCATTAATGTATATATTTTTCAAATCCCTCCAGCATTTGTTGATTGCTTTTTATGTCATCTTAGCCAATTGAATGAGTATGAGGTGGTGCCTCAGAGTAATTTTAACTGGCTAATTACTAGTGATTTAGAACATTTTTATATGAGTATTGATAGCTTTTTATTTCTTTCTCTGCAAATTTCCTTTTCATATCCCTTGACTATTTATCAATTGAAGAATGGTTGTTATTCTATAAACTTGGTTCATTTCTTATACATTCGAAAAAAAGGCTTTTTCAGAGAAACTTATGATAAAATTTTCCCCCAGTTTCCTGCTTTTCTTCTAATTTTAGCTGCATTGATTTTCTTTGTGTGAAATCTTTTAAGTTTAATGTAATGAAAATTATTCATTTTAGCTCCTGTGAACCTCTCAACCTCTCATTTGCTCATGAATTCTACCTCTATCCATAAATCTGACAGATAATTTCTTCCATGTTCTTGTAATTTGCTCACATTATCACCCTTTATGTCTAAATCATACGTTCATTTTGAGATTATCTTGGTATACGGTGTGAGGTGTTGGTTTATGTCTAACTATGGCCAAACTACTTTCCAGTTTTCCCAGCAGTTTTTTTTCAAATAGTTCTTATTCTAATAGCTGGGATCTTTGATTTTTCAAATACTAGGTTACTGCGTTCATTTGCTTCTGTTTATTTTGTACTTAAATCTGTTACACTGATCTACTACTCTTTTTTATCCAGTGCCAAATCATTTTTATGATTACAACTTTGCAATATAGTTTGAGATCTGGTATTGCAAGGCCATCTTGTTTCACATTTCCCCTGATTGATTCCCTTCATATTCTTAATCTTTTGCTTCTTCAGATCAATTTTTTTTCTCTAGCTCTATAAAGTAATTCTTCGGCAGTTTGATTGGTGTAGCATTGAATAAGTAAATTAATTTAGTCATTATTGTCATTTTTATTTATTGGCTCAGCCTAGCCATGACCAATTACTATTTAACTAGTTATTTAGATCTGTCTTTATTTGTGTAAAAATGTTTTGCAATTGTATTCATATAGTTACTGGTAAACTCTCAAGTATTTTATACTACCTGCAATTATATCAAATAAAATTATTTTTCTATCTCTTCCTGCTCAATTTTGTTGGTAATGTATATAAATACTAATGATTTGTGTGGGTTTATTTTATAGCTTGCAACTTTGCTGAAGTCAATTGTTTCAACTAGATTTTAATTGACTCTCTAGGGTTATCAAGTATGTTGTACAATTTGCAAAAGTGGTGGATTTGTTTTGCCATTGCCTATGTTTATTTTTTCAACTTATTTTCTTGTCTTATTGCTATAACTACTCTTTGTAGTACAAAATTGAATAATATTGGTAATAGAGATCCTTGCTTCACTCCTAATCTTATTTGAAAGGCTTTTAGTTTACCCCACTACAGATAATATATGCTGTTGGGTTTAGATGAATACTAATTATGATTTTAAGAAAAGCTCCATTGATTCTTATGCTTTATTTGGTTTTTAATAGGAATAGGTGTTATATTATGTCAAAAATTTCTGCATCTTTTGAAATAATCATAGGATTTTTGTTGTTTTTTCACTTACAAGATCTATTAAAACTGTCGTGTATCCAAATACAAAACACTTTTCACACAAATGAAATCTGATATAAATAATTGGAAAAATATCAGTTGCTCATGGATAGACCAAGCTAATAGAATAAAAATGATAATTCTACCTAAATTAATTTACTTATTTAGTGCCATACCTTTCAAACTATGAAAAAATGTTTTATAGAGCTAGAAAAAAACAATAACAAAATTCATGTAGCAGAACAAAAGGTCCAGAATATCAAAGGAATTAAGGAAAAGAAATGCAAGGGAAGGTGGCTTAGCTGTACCAGATCTTAAACTGTATTATAAAGCAGCAATCATGGAAACTACTTGGTACTAGCTAAAAAATAAATTGGTGGATGAGTGGAATAGGTTAGTTACACAAGAAACACTACTTAATGAATGTAGTGATCTACTGTTTGATTAATCCAAAGACTCCAGCTTCTGGGACAAGAACTCATTTTTTGACACAAACTGCCGGGAAAACTGAAACATAGTATGTCAGACATTAGGCATTGACCAACATCTTATACCATATACCAAGATGACGATGACACCATAAGCAAACTAGGGGAGCAAGGATTATTTTACCTGTCAGATCTATGGAGAAGGGAAGAATTTATGACCAAACAAGAGATAGAGAACATTATGAAATGCAAAATGGATTTTTGCACGCATAAGGCCAATGCAACCAAGATTAGAAGGGAAGTAGAAAGCTGGGAATCAATTTTTACATCCAGTATCTCTGATAAAGGCCTCATTTCTAAAATATATAGAGAACTGAGTCAAATTTATAAGCATACAAGTCATTTCTCAATTCATAAATAGTCAAAGGATGTGAACAAGCAATTTTCATAGGAAGGAATTAAAGTTGCTTACAGTCATATGAAAAAATGCTCTGAATCACTATTGATTAGAGAAATTCAGATCAAAACAATTCTGAGGTACTACATCACTATTAGATTGACTAACATGACAAAAGAGGAAAATGATAAATGTTTAGAGAAGATATTGGAAAATTGGAGCACTAATGCATTGTTGATGGAGTTGTGAACTGATCCAACCACTCTGGAGAGCGATTTGGAACTGTGCACAAAGGGCTACAAAACTGTGCATACCCTTTGACCCAGCAATACCACTTCGAGGGCTATATTCCAAAGATACCATACCCACATGTACAAGAATATTTATAGCATCTCTCTATGTGGTAGCCAAGAAGCGGAAATTGAAAGGATGCCCATCAATTGGGAAATGACTGAACAAATTGTGGTATATGAACACTATTGTGCTGTAAGAAAGAAGGAGCAAGTGGACTTCAGAAAAACCTGGAAATGCTTCCATGAATTTATACTGAGTGAAGTGAGCAGAAACTGGAGAACACCGTACATGGTAACAGCCACATTGTGCAATGACTAATTTTGATAGACTTTGCGCTTCTAAGCAAGGCTGTCTAAGACAGTTCCAAAAGTCTCCTGATGGAAAATGCTATCCACATCCAGAAAGAACTATGGAATCTGAATTCAGATTGAAGTATACTATTTGCTTTCTCTTTGTTTTTTTGTGGGGTTTTTTGAGGGGGTTCTTTTGTTTCTTCTTTTTTTTGTGGTTCCTCCCATTGGTTCTAATTCTTCTTTACAACATGATTGATGTGAAAAGATGTTTAATATAAATGTATGTCTAGAGTCTGTATCAGATTGCACACTGTCTTGGGGAAGGGGGAGGGAACATGGGGGTGAAAATTTAAAATTCAGAATCTTATGGAAATGAATGTTGAAAACTAAAAGTAAATAGATAAATTAAAAAAAAAAAGATTATAGTGTTCCTAACATTGAACCACCTTCACATTACAAGTGTGAATCTAGCCTGTTCATAGTGTATAATCTTTGTGATATATTGCTTTACTCTCCTTGATAGATTTATATTTAAAATTTTTGCATCAATATTCATTAGGGAAACTGACCTACAGTTTTCTTTTTCTGTTTTTACTCTCCCTGTTTCATGTATCAAAACTATATTTATGTCAGAGAACAAATTTTGTAGGACTCCTTCTTTACTTATTTTTCCAAATAATTTATGTAGTATTAAAATTGATTGAACTTTAAATATGTGGTAGAATTCATCTGTAAATCCATCTGGTCTTGGAGCTTTTTCTATTTCTTTAGGGAGTTCATATGTGGTTTGTTCAATTGCTTTTCCCATGATGGCATTACCTAAGTATTTTATTTTCTCTTCTGCTAATCTAAGCAATTTATATTTTTTATAAATATTCATCTATTTCATTCAGATTGTAAGTTCTATTGGTATATAGTTGGACAAAACAGCTCCTAATAATTACTTTAACTTCACCTTCATTAGTTGTGCATTCCTCTTTTCATTTTTGATACTGGCAATTAGGTGTTCTTTCTTTTTTAAATGAAAATTAGCCAATTGTTTACATATTTTATTTTTTACATGAACAGTATATTTTAACTTAAATTTATTACTTTGTCTTTTTTTAAATTTAGTGAAGTTATTATTTTAATTTGTTGTATTTCTAGGTTTATTTTAATTTCATGCCCAATTCATTGATTTGCTCCTTTTCTCCTTTATTGCTGCAAGTGTTTAGACACATAAAATTTCTTTGCAGTATTGCTTTGGCTGTATTTCACCAGTTTGAGTCTGTTGTCTCCTTATCATTATTATCTTCAATGAAATTGTTAATTTTTTCTTTGATTTGTTTTTGATTAACTCATCCTTTATAATTAGGTTATTTAATTTCCAATTAATTTTTAATCTGTACTTCAAAGGTTCTTTTCATATATAATTTATATTGTATTATAATAAGAAGAAGTACTTAATATTATTGCTTTTCTGCATTTGCTTATTAGGGTATAATGCTCTAAGACATACTTGATTTTTGTGAAAGTGCTATGCATGCTGAGAAATAGGTATATTTTTTTATCCCCATTCTATATTCTCCAGAACTTTATCAAGCCTAAATTTTCTTTTTTTAAAAAACATATTTCTCAATTAGTCATGTTATGAAAGAAAATTCAGAACAAAAGGGGAAAACCAAGAGAAAAAAAACAAAAAAGAAAAAAATGAAAATCCATCCATTCAGACCTCCTAGTTCTTTCTCTGGATGTAGGTAGCATTTTCCATCATGAGTCTTTTGGAATTGTCTTAAATAATTCCAATGCTGAGAAAAGCTAAGTCTATCAAAGTTGGTTGTTGAACAATGTTGCTCTGTACAATGTTCTCTTGGTTCTATTCACTTCACTCAGCATCAGTTCATATAAGTCTTTACAGGTTTTTCTGAAAGTCACTTGCTCATCATTTTTTACAGAATAATAGTCTGCCATTACATTCATATACCACAACATATTCAGCTATTCCCCAATTGATGGGTATCCCCTCAATTTACAATTCTTTGCCACCACACACGCAAAAAAGTTGCTACAAGATTTTTTGTACTTGTGGGTTCTTTTCCTCCTATTGTGATCTCTGTGGAATACTGGTCAAGTAGTAATATTGCTGAATCAAAGGGTATGCACAGTTTTACAGCCCTTTGGGCATAGTTCCAAATTACTCTCCTGAATGGCTGGCTCCATTCATAACACCAACAAGGCATTAAATATGCCAATTGTCCTACATTTTCTCAAAAATTTATCATTTTACTTTTCTGTCATATTAACAAATCTTATAGGTATGAGATGGCACCTCAGAGTTGCTTTAATTTGTATTTCTCTAATCAATAGAGATTTAGAGCATTTCTCTTGTGACTATATAAACCTTTAATTTTTCATCTAAAAACTAACTCTTCATATCCTGTGACTATTTATCAATGGGGAAAGACTTGTATTCTTACAAATTTGACTGTGTTCTCTACATTTTAGAAATGAGGCCCTTATCAGAGACACTGGTTGTAAAAATTTTCTCCCTGCTTTCTGCTTCCCTTCTAATCTTGGATACATTGGCTTTGTTTGTTCAAACATTTTTCAATTTAATGTAACAAAAGTTCATTCTATACTTCATAATGTTCTCTGTCTCTTGTTTGGTCATAAATTCTTCCCTTTTTCATAGATCTGACAGGTAAACTATTCCTTGCTCCCTTAATTTGCTTATGGCATTACCATTTATGTCTAAAGCATTTCCCCATTTTTACCTTCTCTTGGCATATGGTGTAAAATGTTGGTCTTTGTCTAGTTTCTGCCGTACTATTTTCCAGTTTTCCCAGCAGTTTTTGTCAAATAGTGAATTCTTATCCCAGAAGCTGGAGTCTTTGGGTTTATAAAACAGGAGATTACTATAGCCATTAAGTACTGTGTCTTGTGTATCTAACCTAGTCCACTGATTCACCACTCTATTTGTGAGCCAGTACCAATTAGTTTTGATGATTGATGCTTTATAATATAAATTTAGGTCTGGTATAGCTAGGTCACCTTCCCTTGCATTTCTTTTCATTAAATCCCTTGAAAAGAACTTTTGTTCTTCCAGGTAATTTTGTTAGTATTTTTCTAGTTCTATAAAATAATTTTTTGGTAGTTTGATTGGTATGGCACTGAATAAGTGATAAATTTAGGTAAAATTATTATTTTTTGTATATTAGGTAGGCCTACATATGTGCATCTGATATTTCCCATTTATTTAGATCTGACTTTATTTGTATAAAAAGATCTGACTTTATTTGTGTAATTGTGTTCATGTAGTTCCCAAGTTTATTTTGGCAGGTAGACTCAAATATTTTATGTTGTCTCTAGTTACTTTAAATGAAATTTCTCTATCTCTTGTTGTTGGGCTTTGTTAGTAACAGATAGAAATGCCAATGATTTATTTGGGTTTATTTTATATCCTTTAACTTTGCTAAAGTTGTTAATTATATTAAATAGTTTTTTAGTTGATTCTCAAGGATTCTCTAAGGATAACATCATATCATCTTCAAAGAGTGATAGCTTTGTTTCTCCATTGTCTAGTCTAATACCTTCAATTTCTTTTTATTCTTGTTGCTAAAGTTAACATTTCTAGAACAATATTGAATAACACTCGTGATAATGGACATCCTTGTTTTACCCCTTAACTTATTGGAAAGACTTCTAATTTATCTGTATTACATATAATGCTCACTGGCAGTTTTAGATAAATGCTGCTTATCATTGTTTTTGAATTTCTTTATTTCTTTATTTATTTTCTTTATTTATTTTTAGTTTACCACACACGGTTCTACATGGTTTTGAGTTCCAGTTTTTCTCCCCTTGCTCCCCCTTCCTTCCCCAAGAAGGCATGGAATCTCATGTAACTGTCATGTATAACTTCGCATTGAATTAATTTATGCACTAGTCAAGTTGTGGAGAAGAATTTTGACCAATGGAATGAATCATGAGAAAGAAGAGACAGAACCAAAAAAAACTGCAAAAACAAAAACAGAAAAAGAAGCAAAAAAGGCGAGCATGTAGTGTGCCTCGATCTGTATTCAAACTTCGCAGTTCTTTCTCTGGATGAAGATAGCATTCTCCATCGTGAGTCCCCTGGAGTTGTCCTTGCCCCTTAGGTTGCTGAGAAAAGCGCAGTATGTCTTAGAGGAGAGGTTAAGGGAGTTACAAGAAGAAATAGACAGCAAAACTATAATATTGGGAGACCTCAACCTCCCCCTTTCTGAACTTGATAAATCTAACCTCAAAATAAATAAGAAAAAAGTTAAGGAGGTAAACAGAATTTTAGAAAAGGCACATATGATAGACCTCTGGAGAAAACTGAATGGGGATAAAAAGGAATATACTTTCTTCTCAAAAGTACATGGCACATACTCAAAAATTGACCATGTACTAGGGCATGAAAACCTCACAATCCAGTGCAGAAAAGCAGAAGTAGTCAATGCATCCTTTTCAGATCATGATGCAATAAGAATCATTTTTAATAAAGTACCATGGAAAAATAAGCTAAAAACTAATTGGAAACTAAATAATTTAATGCTGCTTATCATTTAAGGAAGACTCCACTTATTCCTATGCTCTCTAGTGCTTTTATTTTTTTCAAAATTAATTTCTTTTTTAGTTATCAACATTCACTTTCATAAGATTTTGAGTTTTAAGTTTTCTCCACATCTCTCTCCTCCCCCCCCAAGACAGTGTGCAATCTGATACAGACTCTACATATACATTCATATTTAACATAATTTCACATTAGTTATGTTGTAAATAAGAATTAGAACCAACAGGAGGAATCACAAGAAAAATAAATAAAACAAATGAAAACAAAACAAAAAAACAAATAATATGCTTCCATCTGCGTTCAGACTTCAAAGTTCTTTCTCTGGGTGTGGATAGCATTTTCCATCATGAGTTTTTTGGAGTTGTCTTAAATCCTTGCATTGTTGAGCAGAGCTAAGTCTATCAAAGTTAGTAATAGCCCAATATTACTGTTATTGTGTACGGTGTTCTCCAGGTTCTGCTCACTTCACTCAGAATCAGTTCATATAAGTGTTTCCAGGTTTTTCTGAAGTCCACCTGCTCATCATTTCTTATAGCACAGCAGTATTCCATTACATTCATATACCATAGCTTGTTCAGGCATTCACCAGTTGATGGGCATCCCCTCAATCTCCAAATCTTAGCCACCACATAAAGATCTACCATAAATATTTTTGTACATATGGGAACTTTTCAATTTTGAATGATCTCTTTAGGATACAGACCTAGAAATGGCATTGTTGGGTCAAAGGGTATACACAGTTCTGTAGCTCTTTGGGCATAGTTCCAAATTGCTCTCCAGAATGGTTGCATCAGCTCACAGCTCCACCAACAACGAATTAGTGTTCCAACTTTCCACATCTTCTCCAACATTTATCATTTTCCTGCTTTGTCATGTTAGTCAATCTAATAGGTGTGATGCAATACTTGAGAGTTGTTTTGATTTGCATTTCTCTAATCAATAGTAATTTAGAGGATTTTTATATGACTATAAATAACTTTAAAAATCTTCCTCTGAAAACTGCTTGTTCATATCCTTTGACCATTTATGAACTGGAAAATGATTTATATTCTTATAAATTTGACTCTGTTCTCTATATATTTTAAAAATGAGGCCTTTATCAAAGACACTGGCTATAAAAATTTGTTTCCCAACTTTCTGCTTCCCTTCTAATCTTGGTTGCATTAGCTTTGTTTGTGCAAAATCTTTTCAATGTAATGAAATAAAAATCAACCATTTTGCATTTCATAATGTTCTCTATCTCTTGTTTGGTCATAAATTCTTCCCTTCTCCAGAGATCTGACAGGTAAACTATTCCTTGCTCTCCTAATTTGCTTATGATATCATCCTTTATGTCTAAAGTCTGTACCCATTTTTACCTCATCTTGGTATATGGTGTAAGGTGTTGGTCTATGCCTAGTGTTTGCCATACTATGTTCCAGTTTTCCCAGCCATTTGTGTCAAATAGTGAGTTCTTATCCCAGAAGCTGGAGTCTTTGCATTAATCAAACAGTAGATTACTATATTCCTTAAGTGGTGTTTCTTGTGTAATTAACCTATTCTACTCATCCACCAGTTGATTTCTTAGCCAGTACCAAGTAGTTTCCATGATTACTGCTTCATAATACAGTTTAAGATTTGGTACATCTAGGCTACCTTCTCTAGCATTTCTTTTCATTAATTCCCTAGATATTCTGGACCTTTTGTTCTGCCAGATAAATTTTGTTATAATTTGTTCTTGCTCTATAGATAATTTTTGGTAGTTTATTGGTATGGCACAGAATAAGTAAATCAATTTAGATAGAATTGTCATTTTTCTTATATTGGCTTGGCCTATCTGTGAGCAACTGATACTTTTCCAAGTATTTAGATCTGAATTTATTTATATGACAAATGTTTTGTAATTGTGTTCATACAGTTTCTCGGTTTGTTTTGGCAGGTAGATTCCGAAATATTTTGTAATGTCTATAGTAACTTTAAATGTAATTTAAATCTCTATCTCTTACTGTTTGGCTTTGTTAGTAATATATAGAAATGCTGATGATTTGTGTGGGTTTATTTTGTATCCTGCAACTTTGCTAAATGTGCTTATTTCAAGTAGTTTTTTATTTGATTCTCTAGGATTCTTTAACTACGAAGAATGATAGGTTTGTTTCTTCTTTGCTTATTCTAACTCTTTCAATTTCCTTTTCTTTCTCTTATTGCTAAAGCTAACATTTCCAGTACAATATTGAATAACAGTGGTGATAATGGACATCTTTCTTTCTCCTCCAATCTTATCTCCATTACATATAATACTTGCTGCTGGTTTTAGGTAGATGCTGCTTATCATTTTAAGGAGAACTGCACTTATTCCTATGCTCTGTAGTGTTTTTAATAGGAATGGGTGTTGCATTTTGTTAAAAGGTTTTTCTGCATCTGTTGAGATAATCATATGGTTTCTCCTATTTTTGTTATTGATATGGTCAATTATGGTGATCGTTTCCTCAGTATTGAACTAGTCCTGCATTCCTTGCATACATCCTACCTGATCACCCTCTGTTATCCTTGTGATAAGTTGGTATAATCTCTTTGCTAATATTTCATTTAATTTTTTTGCATCTACATTCATTAGAGAAATTAATCTATAATTTTGTTTCTCTGTCTTGGTTCTTTCCAGTTTAGGCATCAGCACACATATTTGTTTCATAAAAAGAATTTGATAGGACTCCTTATTTGCCTATTTTACCAATTAGTTTATATAGTATTGAAATTAATTGTTCTTTAAATGTTTGTTAGAATTCATTTATAAATTCATCTGGACCTAGAGATTTTTTTCCTTAGGGAGTTCATTGATGGCTTGTTCAATTTCTTTTTCTGAAATGGGGCAATTTAAGTATTTTATCTCTTCTGTTAATCGGGGCAATTTATAATTTTGTTTTTCACTTACATTGTCAAATTTATTGGCATTCAATTGGGCAAAATGGCTCCTAAGTAGTGTTTTAATTTCCCCTTCATTCATGATGAATTCACCCTTTTCATTTTGATGCTGGTAATTTGGTTTTCTTCTTCCTTTTTTTAAAAAAAATCAAATTAATCAAAGTTTTATCTGTTTTATTGGTTTTTCATAAAACCAGCTTTTATTTTATTTATTATTTCAATAGTTTCCTTACTTTTTTAATTTTGATTTTATTTAATTTATTTAATATATTTAGTTTTCAGCAGTGATTTTCACAAGAGTTTGAATTGCAAATTTTCTCCCCATTTCTACCCTCCCACCCACTCCAAGATGGCATATATTCTGATTGCCCCATTCCCCAGTCAGCCCTCCCTTCTGTCACCTCACTCCCCTCCCATCCTCATTTCCCTTTCTTTCTTGTAGGGCAAGATAAATTTCTATGCCACCTTCCCTATATATCTTATTTCCTAGTTGCATGCAAAAACTTTCCTTTTTTTTGTTTTTAAACATCTGTTTTTAAAACTTTGAGTTCCAAATTCTCTCCCTTCTTTGCTCCCCATCTACCCTCCCTAAGAAGGCAAGAAATTCAACATAGGCCACATTATGTAAATCCCTTCCACAATACTCATGTTGTGAAAGACTAATTATATTTTGCTCCTTCCTAACCTATCCCCCTTTAATGAATTTTCTCCCTTGACCCTGTCCCTTTTCAAAGGTGTTTGTTTTTGATTACCTCCTCCCCCTATATGCCCTCCCTTCTATCATGCCCTATTTTTTTATCTTCTTCCTCCTTCTTTCCTGTGGGGTAAGTTACCCAATTAAGTGTGTATGGTATTCCCTCCTCAGGTCAAATCCGATGAGAGCAAGATTCACTCATTCCCCCTAACCTGCTCCCTCTTCCCTTCCTACAGAACTGCTTTTTCTTGCCACTTTTATACAAGATAATTTACCCCATTCTATCTTTCCCATTCTCCCTCTCTCAATATAGTCCTCTCTCATCGCTTAATTTGATTTTATTTCTTTTAGATATCTTCCCTTCATCTTCAACTCACCCTGTGCACTCTGTCTATATATATATATATATATATATATATATATATATATATATATATATATATATATATACACACACACACACATACATATATACATACACACACACACACACACACACACACACACACACACACACATATATATGCATATTCTCTTCAGCTACTGTGTTGGTAAACAGAATGGGCTCTTAGCACTTAGTTCAACCAAGTGCCCTTGAAGAGTTTGGCTTTTGTTCCCTTTGAGTAATTCAGTGTATTTCATTGAGGCTTACTAGGTGCTAAGCCCCAGGCCCAAACCCCTATTAGGTGTAAAACCTGTGTGGGTGTGGACTGGCAACTAAGGTGGGGCCCAAGGTGGGGCTAACTCCAGGGAGGGCCTAGTTTACATGTCTGGGACAGCAGAGGCTTTTAGACAACGTGGATTTAAGTCACCTCTTTGTGATGATTCTAGGTCACCCCTGACCCTGAAAAAGATATAAAACCAAGAGTTGGCTTTCTCTTTTTTGGAGCTGTTACCCACAGTCGTGGTGGCATGCCTGACTCTGGACCAGCCCTGGTTACGAGCTTCCAGGCTGAAACTACGTGTTGGTAACTATGAATTGTATTGGGTCTGTCTGTTGATATTTGTAATTTGTTTGTACTTTGCTCTGAATTTCAGTGTGCTGGTCTTTTCCCCTGAACTAAGTGAATGATATTTGTATGCTGAATTAAAGTAAGCCTGTCAACCCCTTAACCTTGCTTTCCTTAGTTAAGCAGATCAAAACAACCTGTGCCTTTGCAGCATGCTGGCAGCTTTCTGGGTGCTGGCTGTTGGTGGATCTTACACCCCCCACAGAAGCTGCTGGCTGGATTGTTGAAACAGCCACCCTAATACTGAGGTCTCATGAATCATACATATCCTCTTTCCAAGTAAGAATGTAAACAGAACAGTTTAACTTCAGTAAGTCCCTTGTGATTTCTCTTTCTTGTTTACCTTTCCATGCTTCTCTTGATTCTTGTGTTTGAAAGTCAAATTTTCTATTTAGTTCTGATCTTTTCGCTGAGAAAGCTTGAAAGTCCTCTATTTTATTGAAAATCCGTATTTTGCCTTGGAGCATGATACTCAGTTTTGCTGGGTAGGTGATTCTTGGTTTTAATCCTAGCTCCATTGACCTCCGGAATATCGTATTCCAAGCCCTTCGATCCCTTAATGTGGAAGCTGCTACATCCTGTATTATCCTGATTGTTTTTCCACAATACTCAAATTGTTTCTTTCTGGCTGCTTGCAGTATTTCCTCCTTGATCTGGGAGCTCTGGAATTTGGCAACAATATTCCTAGGAGTTTTCTTTTTGGGATCTTTTTGAGGAGGCAATCAGTGGATTCTTTCAATTTCTATCTTACCCTCTGGCTCTAGAATATCAGGGCAGTTGTCCTCGATAATTTCTTGAAAGATGATGTCTAGGCTCTTTTTTTGATCATGGCTTTCAGGTAGTCCAATAATTTTTAAATTGTCTCTCCTGCATCTATTTTCCAGGTTAGTGGTTTTTCCAATGAGATATTTCACATTGTCTTCCATTTTTTCATTCCTTTGGTTCTGTTTTATAATATCTTGATTTCTCACCAAGTCACTAGCTTCCACTTGCTCCAATCTAATTTTTAAAGTAGTATTTTCTTCAGTGGTCTTTTGAACCTCCTTTTCCATTTGGCTAATTCTGCCTTTCAAGGCATTCTTCTCCTCATTGGCTTTTTGGAGCTCTTTTGCCATTTAAGGTAGTCTATTTTTTAAGGTGTTGTTTACTTCAGTATTTTTTTCAGTATTTTTTGGTTCTCCTTTTGCAAGTCATTGACTTGTTTTTCATGGATTTCTTGCCTCTCTCTCATTTCTCTTCCCAATTTTTCCTCTACTTCTCTAACTTGCTTTTCCCAATCGTTTTTGAGCTCTTCCATGGCCTGAGACCAGTTCATGTTTTTCTTGGAGGCTTTTGATGTAGGCTCTTTGACTTTGCTGACTTCTTCTGGCTGTATGTTTTGGTCTTCTTTGTCACCAAAGAAAGATTCCAAAGTCCGAGTCTGAATGTGATTCTGTTTTCACTGCCTGGACATGTTCCCAGCCAACTTACTTGACCCTTGAGTTTTTCATTGGGGTATGACTGCTTGTAGAATAAACAGTACTTTGTTCCAAGCTTGAAGGGATGCACTGTTGTTTTAAGAGCTATTTCTATACAACTAGCTCTGCCACACCAGCACACCTCCTTCCCCATGTACCGCCAACCCGGACCTGACTCAGATCTTAAGGAGGCTCTGCATTCCAACTCTTATTCGCCACTTAATTCCTCCCACCAGGTAGGCCTGGGCCTAGAAGCAACTGCAGCTGTAGTTCTATAGCTGCACCACTCCCACCACCCTCCAGGTGGTGGCCAAACCCAAACTACTTCCACCCTGTCCTCCACAGCTTTTCCCACTAACCTTCTCTGTTGTCTTTGGTGTTTGTGGGTTGAGAAGTCTGGTAACTGCCACAGCTCAGTGATTCAGGGTGCTGGGCCCTGTTCTGCCTGACTCCTGGTCTGGTTGGTCCTGCCGCTGCCCACGCCGAACTCAGCTCCCTTCCGCTCTCAGCTCAGTGCATGACAGACCTTACCCAGAGACCATCCAGGTTGTCCTGTTTCCCTCTGTTATTTTGTGGGTTCTGCTGTTCAGAGCCATTTTTTATAGGTTTTTGGAGGGACCTGGCAGGGAGCTCATGCAAATCCCTGCTTTCCAGCCACCATCTTGGCTCTACCCCCCAGTTTTCTTACTTTTAATTTTATTAACCTCTCCTTTGATTTTCAGCATTTCTTATTTGGTACTTAACTGGGGTTTTTTAATTTGTTTTTTTTTCTAGCTTTTGAAATTATATGTCCAATTCATTGATCTCCTCTTTCTCTATTTTGTTCATGGAAACATTTACAGATATAAAATTTCCCCTTAGAACTGCTTTGGCTGTATCCCATAAGTTTTGGTATGTCATCTCATCATTGTCGTTCTCTTGGACAAAGTGATTGATTGTTTCTATGATTTCTTGTTTCACCCACTCATTCTTTAGGATCACATTATTCAGTTTCCAATTAATTTTAGTCTATCTTTCCATGGCCCTTTGTTACATTTAATTTTTATTGTGTCACAATCTAAAAAAGATACATTTTATATTTCTGCCTTCCTGCATTGGATCGTGAGGTTTTTACATCCTAGTACATGGCTAATTTTTGTCTAGGTGCCATATACAGCTGAGATAAATGTATATTCCTTTCTATCCCCATTCAGTTTTCTCCAGAGGTCTAGCATATCTAACTTTTCTAAAATTCCATTCACTTCCTTAACTTCTTTCTTGTTTATTGAGAGAGTTACTAGCTTTTTGAGCACTTAACCTCTGTCTGTCCACCTCAGTTTCCCTACCTGTAAAATAAGGATAATAATATCTAACTGCTAGGGTTATGAGATGAGATAATATTTGTTAACTTCAAAGCTGTAAATAAATGTTAGCTATATTATTATGATTATTATCATTATCATTACTACTCTTATGACTATGACTACTACTATAAAAACTACTATGATAACAGAAACAACAGCAACAACAACAACAAGTACTACTACTACAACTACTACTCTTATTACTACTACTCTGCCCACTAGTATTACAGTTGAGCCCTTAATAGCTTTTAAAGTCCTACCCAAACTAGACCCATGCCAACCTAACTTTCTAACCTTGTTGGGTATTACTCCCCTTCCTATATTCTGTGGTCCAGCAAAATTGTAGTACTCTTCTTTCTTTAAAGACAATATTCTGTGCCCCTGCACTGGCCATTTCATATACCTAGATTACATTCTCTCTTTACCTCAGGTCCATAGTCTTCTCTCTCTAAGACACAGATCATCATCATGTTCTGCAAGAAGCCTTTTCTGATTCTACCACCCACCCCCCACTGCTAGAACCCTCCACCTAAAACCACCTTTTATTTAACTATTTTCATTATTAGGCCTTATTCATTCGTTCATTCATTCATTTCTGTTGTATGCATTTTTATATGTACTTGTTGTCTCTACCATTAGAAAATAAGCTACCATTAGAAAATAAATAAGTAGGACATTTTGTTCTTTATATTTGTATTTCCAGCACCCACTGCAGGTCCTGGCACATAGTTGGTGCTTATCTTCTTGATAATTTATTGCTTTGATTTCTAATTCTCTATTGATATCAACAAGCACTTATTAGGTGACTGCAATGTACCAGGCATTTTGCAAGGTGCTGGAGATACAAAGACAATACTAATGCACTAACCATGTAAAATTGTATATTGTAGTTATGCTTCTTAATGTTTTATTCTCCCAGTTCAGTGTCTTATTAACACTTTGTCTTTGCCTTAGGGTCTTACGTGGCTCAATACATTTACTTGGTTGTTGTTAGTTGTGCTGAATCCTTTAGTTCTCTATACAGATAGCTGTATTTTATAGACTGGCTACTGAGAATCAGATTCACTTGTGGGGCCTTAATTGTAAGGGGGATATCCACATGCAGGTGGTTTCTTTTCTCATATTCAGATGTCCTGGGGCTAAAAAGTTTGAAGGAAATTTGAGCCCCCTCCCCCCACTTTTAAACTACATCTGCCATGAGAGATGTTATATCTAGGTAACCATATGTAGTCCCAACTCAAATTGAGAAGGGAAAAGCATGAAGAGCATTGCCCTCCCTATCACCACTCTTTCAATTTTTCAACTTGGATAAGAATTCATTTCCATGAAAAGGTGCAGGTTTTGCCCTAACTGCTGCATGAATTCTTAGTGATAAATACTGGAGAGGCTAAGGTTTCTTCTATATTTCAGTCCTAATCATTGCTACAATTTCTGCATGTACTATATGTCCTAAAGGGAATTTGATATCAATCACTACCTTCATTACCCTGCATGTTCTTGAATTAAATACTCTATAGTTCCTCCCAAGTATTCAGAACAGGATCAGATTGGATCTATCTATACCCAGAGGTTGTTCTAGCAAAATCTGTTGCTGTTCTGTTATGGTCCATCTCCCTCACAAAACACAGATTTTTCTTATTCCTGCTTGACTTTACTGATCATTCCCATAATTAAGTCTCTTTTGATACTGTTTGGCAACTCATCATCTGCAAAAAAAAGGGCAGGTCTGAAACCTGGGTTTCCTGCAATTCCACATATTCCTTGATTAAATACTGTTTAATTCTAGGATCTTAATTAAAGTAAATACCTGACTATGGGTATCTATGCTTACATTTGCTCCTCTTGTGGTTTCCCCAAACATCTGGATGATGTTTCCGATGCTATCTTCCAAAATGGGTCTATGGTGAAGGAGCCATGGAAGTCTCAGTAGCTATTTCCTACAGTCTATATTGCCATTCAAAACCTTCCAAATATGTGAAAAATAGATATCTTGTTTTTTTTATTTTTGTGCCAACAGCCTAGACAAGCTAATTTGCCATGATGTTTAATATTTCCCCACTATCTCTCAATTTTTTTCTCATTTAGTTGAAAAATTTGAATGCTACAGTTTCACCAAAAATGATATGTTCTAAGTATACCTACCGATCTCACAAATCCACTAATATTGACAGCAGTATCTACCAAGATTAGCTGAGGCAAAGGTTGAGGTGGCATAAGGGAGCAGTCAATTCACAAAACAGTCATTTTTTTAAACTTTCCAGATGGTCACGTTTTCAAATTCTCCATGCTTAGTTGGCTAATGAACATTGCTATGAAACAAAAGCACCTTGTTAATGGTAGAAAATTAGATTGTCTGGAAAACATAAAGGACTATAAACCACATGATTCTTGAAAATGATTGCTATGCATCTATGCTGATTTTAGCATTCTCTTATTGCTGCAGCTTATGTTTTATCCTGGGAAGCATTTCTCTTGATTAGAGGGCTTAAATTCTTTAAAAAAAAGACCTAGACCTTTCCTCTTCTTTCATTTATTACCCATCATTGACTTTGTTCACCATAACCTTTGTGTATATTACTTGATTCAGTACTTTCTCTCAGACTTTAGTCAGTAGGGAGAAGTGGTCTTGTGGGGAGAAGTGTGGAGGAAAGTTTAACATTATGGAATGTTAGGGCTGGAAGAGATAATTTGGGCCAAACCCTTAATTTTACATATGAAGAAACAGTTACAAAGAAAGGAAACAATTACATCATTGCCCCACAACTAGGCATATCTGCGTCTCCCCACCTCCAACTAAGCATGTCTGCATCTCCCCAGCTCCCTTATTACTGTTGAGGGTACCGTCTCTCAGCCTA